>NC_053151.1:1430000-1477500 GCF_016808335.1 Panicum virgatum
AACGGTCAGAATCCCTGAGCAACTGAAATCCATCCCGGCTTACCTTGGCAAGCCCATGCTGAAGCTCAATCACTGGCTGCGGATAGTACCACTTTGAATCAGCTAACACACCCATGCGAGCTTCATCATGTCTAATCTGAGAATTGAGTTGTATCCTTGGTTTAGTTGAAACTAAACGGAGGAAGCTTCAATCTATTATTACTAGGGCACCAATAACCTTGGTTCAAAACTGCTGGTATGAATGGTTGTAAATGCTAGATACATATAAAACGATTATGAAGCTTCCAGAGTCGAAGACATACTCAAGCTCAATCACTAGCCGCGGATAGTACCACTTTGAATCAATGTGATAAGAGCAGCAAGCATACCCTAAAACCTAATTATTATAACTTAAATTAGTTGGTCATGAGTTGGTCATGGTCACTTTGAATTATAACTTAAATTATAACTCTGTCTGTGTTGACCGGAAGACTTTCTGGAGTCGTCTCAACTCTCAACATAGCCGGTCCCAAGCCCGGGTAAAGGAGGAGGGTTGTGGTAGGTTTGGCGAACCAATGTAAAAAGCTGCCATTCTAATGGAAATAATGGAAATGGAAATGAGTTGGTCATGAGTCCATGTATTTTGAAGCTATAGGCATGAAACTGGTAACAAGGCTCATCTATTGAGGCATTACCTCAAACAAAAAGTGAGTGATGCGCCGAGAGGAAGATGTAGCACTCATCAAGCTCCATGCTTGCTGCGTCCTTGCACATGATAGATATCCTTGCAGAGGTCAAATCAACAAGATTACTTGTAGAGCTGGGAGCTTGGTGATATCGTTGCGCACGCTTATGGCATGATGGACAGCAGATTGGCCCCATTGAGCTTGCGCACGGGGAATGCAAAGTCCTTCCCGTTGGCGAGCGGTAAAAGGCGGGGAACCTGTTGGTGGCGGCGCAGGAGTTGTTAACCTGGTGGCGGCGCTCTGAAGGCATGCCCAGCTGTAGCATGCCTCTACTCAGCCCTCCCCGGCAGCTGCAGCATGGGAGGTGTGGCTGTCCAGTGTGGGAAGTAGGGCATGGCGGCGGCTTGGTGGGGTGGAATGGTGATGAGGTGGAGTGCACGGTGGCGCGGTCCAGCTATGGCATGGGAGATGGGAACAATAGCAATGCGGTGGGGTGGCGGAGAGGTGGGGTGAATGGCAGTGCGGGTGGGTTGGAAACGGTAGCTGCGAGGGGGTGTCGCATGGTAGATTGATTCAATTGGTCTAGAATTCCATATCGATTTCAATTTGGATCAGGAGATTAAGAATAAATTTAAATTTGGTGCGTATAGATGGATGGCTCAGATTATTTGTGTGGTGATTAGAAACTCTATTTTTATATTAGTATGGATATGTTGGATGCTCCCTTGCTGCATTCACCATGAGTCCAGCTGCCTTGCTTCTTGCTGCTTGGCCAGTTCATTAGTCGTTGGATACTTGCGGTATGCTGCAGTGATGTATGTGGCATTTATTTCTCCTAGATAGGTTGCAAAATTTGGAGAAGCAGCATGTTTCATTTTTTAGTAGTAAATGCACCAGGCAATGGTGGTAGCTGTGCTATTTTGCATTGCATCCTTATTCCCCAGCTTGCAAAGTGGAGGCCAACTCAGAGATCTGAGAGGATCAGACTTTATTCTTATTTCAGATAAAGATGAAACTGAGAGACCTACATCGTGCAACAGTTGTATCCATGGTATGTAATTTTCCCAATTATTGGTTCCATTTTTACTCTTTAGACCATCTGCGTACCGGCCCTTGAATCTTGCTGCCAGCTGAACTATGAGGCACATGTACATGTTTTTGTTTTAAGGAAAAAACAAGTAAAAGGCTTGCTATGAGGTTGGTGAAATGGGCAAGCACATTGTTCATGGTGATGCGGTTGGGAATGATGATGACTCATCTGATGACAACCATGTAAGTTTATTAGTGATTGAACCATTTGTATACTCTCATCCTCGTGATAATTCATCTTGGGTACATCTACATGAAGTTGGCCTGCTGTTATGACTAGGTCCTGAGTGGTGTGTTTTTGTTGTGATTAGATCTAAAGTGGTATTTGGACTACAGTTTGATGATGTGCCACCAACGGTGGAGCCACCAGTGGCATAATGGGGCTACAGACGCACTCATATGCTTGGCATGAGTTACCCATATATAGAATTATTCAATAAGCTCAGCACTAATCTGGCATTAGCCATGGGCCAATCAAATTGCTATTGCTGATGCTTACTACATATCGAATCCATATGCTGGCCCACATCAACCCTATGAAACCACTATTGTTACCTACTTATTGTGTGCATCTCATTATTGTATTGATCAACGAGTTCTAACGTCATTCTATTGTGTTTAAAATCAATACAAGTATTATTATTCCTATATTAATGTTATCATATTCTATGATGTGGTATAACTGCATAATTATAATATACTATGTAGTATACTACTAGATGTTCCTGATTCATGTGCATCTTTTTGTACCCTAGCCTCGAATAGCACCATTGTTCGTTTGAGAGTTTCTTGGGTTCTGCGTGGCGCACATGCATGTGGTGTACCATATAAGAAAAGATAATATTTGAAGCTATTGCCAAAATGTAGCTTAACATCTGATTTTCATGTGTGTTTGTTTGTTCATTGTAGGCTGAGAGTGGCATGAGAGTGGCTGAAAACATCAAGACACTTGCATGTAATAGGAAAGTAAAGACTGCAACACCATATGGGCAGAAAACAGGTAATTGCTGCCTTGCCAGAGGGCCTACCGAGTTTTGAATCTAATATTCTTTCTTTATGGGTTAATTGTATATGTGTCATCGTAGATCTGGCTTATTAGAGAATATTGATATGTGCGTTTATGTGCTCTTATGTTAAGTGCTGAAATCAATAATAAGCATGTAGGATTACTCAACAATAAGCATGTAGGATTACATTATAGCTGTGTTGTTAGCATGGAATATGATATAGATTACTCATAAAGGTATGGATTGAACCCCACAATCTATGACAACGGTTTTGGTTTTTTTTACATCATGGTTTTGGACTTGATGCCACATAGATCTGGTAAAGGGTGAGGTGCATTAGAGCTCCACAGTGGAATCACTTCACCTTCCTCCCACTCTCCCTAAATTTTTTTCTAGTGTCCCAAAACTGCATTGTAAGTTTGGCCTAATACTAGGATTTGGGGATGGTCGTGGTGTATGATGTTGGTGAGGTTTAAGGTATAGGGAGTGCAACGGTGAATATACGAAGTGAAAAGAAAAGAAAAAAAGCTAAGCTGAAGAGAATAGGGCCTAAACCGCTGTGCGGTGATGGCTGTGTGTGCTGAACAGGCTAAGGCGCCGTTTGTCTGTGTACACATTGGCTGAATGTGTCGCATTGATTGGCAATCAGCATGGGCTTGCTTATTGGGTGTAGGGCGTGTTTGGTTTGGAGTTGGGCAGTGCTGCCTAGCCCAGGCAAGCATTCCCAGGCATCCGATTTCGGTCGCGAGGCTGGGATCGCTGCCTGGCCGGCGAGCTGCCTGCCAGGGCTCGATCCAAACACACCCATAATGTGGCACAGTGTTAGTATGGCATAGGGATTCAATTCAGTTGGTTTTTGGAGTTGGGGGTTGTTGCAGGCCTTTGGCAATGTCTACTACTCGCATAGCTATGCAATACTAGCAAAAGCAAAGAAGGATTGGAGCTGCCCTTGAATCAGTTTCCATACTTTCAGTTTCCATAATTTCAGCAGTTTGAGAAATATTTCTTCAGCTAAGATTGTAAGGTAGTATCTATATTTAAATAGCAAGCAATTACCATCGAACTCTACTCTTACCTCTCTTCTCGGAAGCAGCACGTACTGCAGCCCAGGCTGGCACATCGAGATGTCGACACCTACCCATCACGGCAGAGCCACCTCTACCTCGTCGCCCAGGCACCCGTCTCTTCCAAGCAGCCCACAACAGGAATAGGGGTAAGTTGCTGTAGAATGAACTTGTTTTAAGTTTGCTTTAAAAATTTTAATGTCATAAAATGGGCTCTCTTGTGATTGATAGCTTAACCTACAAAGCAGGTTAGCAACAGACCAAACGTGAAGATCCCAATATCTAGGCCCCGCGCCCGGGGGGGTTAAAACAGTTGCCCCCTGCGGACAATCATAGATCTTATGAGGCAGTTGTGCTTAGCTTGTAACATGAAAAAGCAACTATACCGTGTTGTAAGCTTGCTTAACTTGAGAGATGTTCTTAGCGTTGAGCTTGGGAGATGTTCTTAGCGTTGATTTTATCATTCCAACCATATCGTGTTGTAAGTTTGCTTAACTTGAGAGATGTTCTTAGCGTTGATTTATCATTCTAATATGGTATTGTTTGCCCAATTTGTAAAAAGTCCGCTGGCAGAGGCCTTGGTCCTGCCTGCTCTTCCTCTTGTTCAAAAGGAGTACGCCAGTCTTTGCATGCTATCTATGCTGCTGAGTGCTACCTCTTTGCTGATTGATCCTACCAAGAAGAAAAATACTGGACGCGACAATATTGGTGGCGCGGGAGGAGCACTACACAATTGGAAATTCAAACAGAAAACAGACATTGCAAGAACACAAACGCAAAATCTAAATTGCAAACAAAAACGATTAAAAAAAGGCAACAGATCACAATATATTCCCGAAGGCAGGTCAGCTCGCCATCTTCGCTCCGAGGGCATCATCCATGCCATTTTTGGCAAAAAAGAAATCAACCAATCCCCTCATCATTTACAGCGAAATTTCCCTATTTTCACCGCTCCCCGAATCCCCAGCCCGGATTTGTGACCATTGTGGTGAACAAAAACGACCATTGTGGTGAACACAAACAGATCACAAATCCGGGGGGGCAACTGTTTTAACCCCCCCGGGCGCGGGGCCTAGATATTGGGATCTTCACGTTTGGTCTGTTGCTAACCTGCTTTGTAGGTTAAGCTATCAATCACAAGAGAGCCCATTTTATGACATTAAAATTTTTAAAGCAAACTTAAAACAAGTTCATTCTACAGCAACTTACCCCTATTCCTGTTGTGGGCTGCTTGGAAGAGACGGGTGCCTGGGCGACGAGGTAGAGGTGGCTCTGCCGTGATGGGTAGGTGTCAACATCTCGATGTGCCAGCCTGGGCTGCAGTACGTGCTGCTTCCGAGAAGAGAGGTAAGAGTAGAGTTCGATGGTAATTGCTTGCTATTTAAATATAGATACTACCTTACAATCTTAGCTGAAGAAATATTTCTCAAACTGCTGAAATTATGGAAACTGAAAGTATGGAAACTGATTCAAGGGCAGCTCCAATCCTTCTTTGTTTTTGCTAGTGTTGCATAGCTATGCGAGTAGTAGACATTGCCAAAGGCCTGCAACAACCCCCAACTCCAAAAACCAACTGAATTGAATCCCTATGCCATACTAACACTGTGCCACATTATGGGTGTGTTTGGATCGAGCCCTGGCAGGCAGCTCGCCGGCCAGGCAGCGATCCCAGCCTCGCGACCGAAATCGGATGCCTGGGAATGCTTGCCTGGGCTAGGCAGCACTGCCCAACTCCAAACCAAACACGCCCTACACCCAATAAGCAAGCCCATGCTGATTGCCAATCAATGCGACACATTCAGCCAATGTGTACACAGACAAACGGCGCCTTAGCCTGTTCAGCACACACAGCCATCACCGCACAGCGGTTTAGGCCCTATTCTCTTCAGCTTAGCTTTTTTTCTTTTCTTTTCACTTCGTATATTCACCATTGCACTCTCTATACCTTAAACCTCACCAACATCATACACCACAACCATCCCCAAATCCTAGTATTAGGCCAAACTTACAATGCAGTTTTGGGACACTAGAAAAAAATTTAGGGAGAGTGGGAGGAAGGTGAAGTGATTCCACTGTGGAGCTCTAATGCACCTCACCCTTTACCAGATCTATGTGGCATCAAGTCCAAAACCATGATGTAAAAAAAACCAAAACCGTTGTCATAGATTGTGGGGTTCAATCCATACCTTTATGAGTAATCTATATCATATTCCATGCTAACAACACAGCTATAATGTAATCCTACATGCTTATTATTGAGTAATCCTACATGCTTATTATTGATTTCAGCACTTAACATAAGAGCACATAAACGCACATATCAATATTCTCTAATAAGCCAGATCTACGATGACACATATACAATTAACCCATAAAGAAAGAATATTAGATTCAAAACTCGGTAGGCCCTCTGGCAAGGCAGCAATTACCTGTTTTCTGCCCATATGGTGTTGCAGTCTTTACTTTCCTATTACATGCAAGTGTCTTGATGTTTTCAGCCACTCTCATGCCACTCTCAGGCTACAATGAACAAACAAACACACATGAAAATCAGATGTTAAGCTACATTTTGGCAATAGCTTCAAATATTATCTTTTCTTATATGGTACACCACATGCATGTGCGCCACGCAGAACCCAAGAAACTCTCAAACGAACAATGGTGCTATTCGAGGCTAGGGTACAAAAGATGCACATGAATCAGGAACATCTAGTAGTATACTACATAGTATATTATAATTATGCAGTTATACCACATCATAGAATATGATAACATTAATATAGGAATAATAATACTTGTATTGATTTTAAACACAATAGAATGACGTTAGAACTCGTTGATCAATACAATAATGAGATGCACACAATAAGTAGGTAACAATAGTGGTTTCATAGGGTTGATGTGGGCCAGCATATGGATTCGATACGTAGTAAGCATCAGCAATAGCAATTTGATTGGCCCATGGCTAATGCCAGATTAGTGCTGAGCTTATTGAATAATTCTATATATGGGTAACTCATGCCAAGCATATGAGTGCGTCTGTAGCCCCATTATGCCACTGGTGGCTCCACCGTTGGTGGCACATCATCAAACTGTAGTCCAAATACCACTTTAGATCTAATCACAACAAAAACACACCACTCAGGACCTAGTCATAACAGCAGGCCAACTTCATGTAGATGTACCCAAGATGAATTATCACGAGGATGAGAGTATACAAATGGTTCAATCACTAATAAACTTACGAGGATGAGAGTATACAAATGGTTCAATCACTAATAAACTTACATGGTTGTCATCAGATGAGTCATCATCATTCCCAACCGCATCACCATGAACAATGTGCTTGCCCATTTCACCAACCTCATAGCAAGCCTTTTACTTGTTTTTTCCTTAAAACAAAAACATGTACATGTGCCTCATAGTTCAGCTGGCAGCAAGATTCAAGGGCCGGTACGCAGATGGTCTAAAGAGTAAAAATGGAACCAATAATTGGGAAAATTACATACCATGGATACAACTGTTGCACGATGTAGGTCTCTCAGTTTCATCTTTATCTGAAATAAGAATAAAGTCTGATCCTCTCAGATCTCTGAGTTGGCCTCCACTTTGCAAGCTGGGGAATAAGGATGCAATGCAAAATAGCACAGCTACCACCATTGCCTGGTGCATTTACTACTAAAAAATGAAACATGCTGCTTCTCCAAATTTTGCAACCTATCTAGGAGAAATAAATGCCACATACATCACTGCAGCATACCGCAAGTATCCAACGACTAATGAACTGGCCAAGCAGCAAGAAGCAAGGCAGCTGGACTCATGGTGAATGCAGCAAGGGAGCATCCAACATATCCATACTAATATAAAAATAGAGTTTCTAATCACCACACAAATAATCTGAGCCATCCATCTATACGCACCAAATTTAAATTTATTCTTAATCTCCTGATCCAAATTGAAATCGATCTGGAATTCTAGACCAATTGAATCAATCTACCATGCGACACCCCCTCGCAGCTACCGTTTCCAACCCACCCGCACTGCCATTCACCCCACCTCTCCGCCACCCCACCGCATTGCTATTGTTCCCATCTCCCATGCCATAGCTGGACCGCGCCACCGTGCACTCCACCTCATCACCATTCCACCCCACCAAGCCGCCGCCATGCCCTACTTCCCACACTGGACAGCCACACCTCCCATGCTGCAGCTGCCGGGGAGGGCTGAGTAGAGGCATGCTACAGCTGGGCATGCCTTCAGAGCGCCGCCACCAGGTTAACAACTCCTGCGCCGCCACCAACAGGTTCCCCGCCTTTTACCGCTCGCCAACGGGAAGGACTTTGCATTCCCCGTGCGCAAGCTCAATGGGGCCAATCTGCTGTCCATCATGCCATAAGCGTGCGCAACGATATCACCAAGCTCCCAGCTCTACAAGTAATCTTGTTGATTTGACCTCTGCAAGGATATCTATCATGTGCAAGGACGCAGCAAGCATGGAGCTTGATGAGTGCTACATCTTCCTCTCGGCGCATCACTCACTTTTTGTTTGAGGTAATGCCTCAATAGATGAGCCTTGTTACCAGTTTCATGCCTATAGCTTCAAAATACATGGACTCATGACCAACTCATTTCCATTTCCATTATTTCCATTAGAATGGCAGCTTTTTACATTGGTTCGCCAAACCTACCACAACCCTCCTCCTTTACCCGGGCTTGGGACCGGCTATGTTGAGAGTTGAGACGACTCCAGAAAGTCTTCCGGTCAACACAGACAGAGTTATAATTTAAGTTATAATTCAAAGTGACCATGACCAACTCATGACCAACTAATTTAAGTTATAATAATTAGGTTTTAGGGTATGCTTGCTGCTCTTATCACATTGATTCAAAGTGGTACTATCCGCGGCTAGTGATTGAGCTTGAGTATGTCTTCGACTCTGGAAGCTTCATAATCGTTTTATATGTATCTAGCATTTACAACCATTCATACCAGCAGTTTTGAACCAAGGTTATTGGTGCCCTAGTAATAATAGATTGAAGCTTCCTCCGTTTAGTTTCAACTAAACCAAGGATACAACTCAATTCTCAGATTAGACATGATGAAGCTCGCATGGGTGTGTTAGCTGATTCAAAGTGGTACTATCCGCAGCCAGTGATTGAGCTTCAGCATATGTCTTCAACCCTAGAAGCTTTATAACTGCCTCAGATGTATTCTAGCATTTACAACCATTCATACGAGCGGTTTTGAACCAAGGTTATTGGTGCCCTTGTATTAATGTTTGAAGCTTCCTCCGTTTTGTTTCAACTAAACCAAGTATATAACTCAATTCTCAGATTAGACATGATGAAGCTAAAATAGGTTGTAACGTCATTACACTCTTTCTGCTTCTTTCAGCTATGTGGCTGATTGGTTTATCTTTAAGCAATTATCAAGTAATGAATTCTAACATCTATGGCAGCAGTGGATTGTTAAACCAATTATCTGTTCGACAAAAGATCACAAGGAATATACAAGAGTTTTGATTTTTTTTTTATTGAATTGCCACAGTTGCTCCACACTGCTTCACATCTCTTTATAATTTATATCAATGTTTTCAAATCGTTAAGTCGCTTCTAGTTGCTGGGGTACCGACTAGGCGATTAATCGCGACTAGGCAACGATTAATCGCGATTAGTTCTGAGCTAGTCAACCTAGTCGACCAGTCGATCCAGTGCAATTTTATAGCCTAGTTGGTTGCCTATATAAGAGAATAACACAGATGAGGGGCTGAGGACATACTTGGTTTGAGCCCAACATGTAATTTTCCTCTGTGGGTTTCTTTGTCTTGAATTGAGAACCAATGACCTGAAAAATTATGAACAAATCAACAAAAAATTGGGCATGGAAACCGAAGAAGTGACCAGCAACATGAATAAAGAGAAAAACAACAAGGCAATGAATAGATATTAAATAAGGCACTATGCATTTAACAAAGGGCAATTGGGCATTCAGTCAACCAATGAAGTGCAATAAAACATAAGTTCTTCAATCTGAAAGTGCATAATAGCCTAAACGGAAGACATCAATCATCAAAAGCCAAGTACACCCTAAAGGCTTAAACCACTACATCATTATTCAGCCATCCTTTTCCTTATCAATATCTCAGCACTCCATGCCTCACTTATTATTTATTTCGTTTGAACTAAACTAACTATCCTTGATTTGGGTTCATTTGAGAACTTTTACACTTTGCTAAAAAATTAGATACTAAGCGAGCAGTGGACCGATTTTTGGTATGACCCAAAATTACTGAATTAGCGCCAGTTCTGCTTACCAAAAATGGCCCAAAGCGCTAAATACTAAGCGAGCATTGGACCGGCATTAAGCATAATTAAGCACGCATACGCGTTCTTTACTGCAGCAGAAATTATGTACTGAATATGTCAACAGATATTAGAAAGGTGAAGGAAATGTAAAAGTAAAGGGAAAAGGGTGGTATGGGCTTCTATTTAGTTTGGACCTGCACCATATCACCACGCCCACACGTTTCTTTACGCTAAAACCTCCACTAGACCACTCTTCCAGCGGACGCAGCACCCAGCCACCACCTTTTCTTGTCTCCTATCTCTGCCACAACAGCATGCAGCCGCTGCTAGCCACCTCGAACGTACCCAACCGCCGGGCAGCACGGAGCTTCACGCCGCAGTCTGCCCGCTACATGCACGCCGACGCCACTGCACCACCTCCTCCGCTGGCAGGTTGAGTTACCGGGCCTCAAGCTGCTGTCCGCTGACAAGGCCCACAGCAGCGGGAGCAAGCTGCAGTGGAGGAGCTACCCGAGGCAGAGGGAGCTAGCCATGGTGGAGGAGCAATCCACGGCAGAGGATGCTTAGTTGACCCCTTAGGGCTAAAGCAAAGCGCTGACCTTGCACTTAGCGTGTAATCACACTTAATCACACGCTTAATTGCACTTTCTTGAACCTTGCTATATCCTAACACTCCCCAACACAGTTGTAATGTAATCCCACATGTTTATCACTTTATTGTTGAGTAATCGTACATGCTTATTATTGATTTCAGCCCAAAAGTCACATAAACGCACATATCGATCATCCGTAATAAGCCAACTCTACAGTGGCACATATATAATTAACTCATAAAGAAAGCATATTAGATAAAAACTAGGTAGGCATTCGACACAGCATCAAGTACCTGTTTTAAATCAAGTTCATGCTACGATGTTTATGGATAATAAGATTTAATTACAAGAACAAAAAGAAATATAAATTACCCCTATTCTTGTTGCCAGCTGCAGCTGCTTGGAAGAGACGGGTGCCTGGGCGACGAGGTATGAACGGTGGTAGAGGTGGCTTTGAGGGTGCCATGATGGGTAGGCGACGAAACGGCGACGCACTGGCCTGGGCTGCAGTAGGAGTTGCTTCAGAGGAGAGAGAAAAAGTAAATTTTGATGGCATCAATTGCTTGCGGTTTAAATATAGATACTACTACCATGGTTGTTTAGGCGTCGCTTAGGCGCCTAGCCATAGACGCCATAAGCGACGCCTCACAGTTTTAGTGTATGGCATCCTTAAGGCGTCCATGGTGTCGCTATGGCGTCGTAGGGACGATGTACAGCGCTTTGGGACGCCATAGGAGGTGAGGGAGGAGCACTAAATCGACTAACCCGGCCGCCGCGCCCGTCTCCAGTAGTCAAGTGAGTCTCCACGCCGCCACGCCCGTCTCTCCTGCAGAGTGCAGACGCGCTTGGCCGCCGGCCCGCTCGTCTCCCCTGCAGCCGCCCGCCAATCCTCCGCCGGCTCCTCACGCGCCTCCGCCCCTGACAATCCTGCTGCGCCCCGACTCTGCTCCAGAATCCAGATCTCATGAGCAGGTCGCGGCTGTGGGCTGCCGCAGTGCCGCCGTTTCCGCTGCCGGCTGCGGGCTGCAGCAGTGACGCCGGCGACGACCCGCCCCCACCACCGCGCGCAGAGCACCACCACCCTCCTGCGCCATCCGCTGATTCCGCTCCTGCTTCGGGTATGTTCAGCCCTCTCTCTTCTCTCTTTCTCTGCTCTGCCTCTCCTGTACTCTGCTTCTATGCAGGGTATGCCGGCCGTCGATTGTACTCTGCTTCTATGCAGGGTATGCCAGCCCACTCTGCTTCTCTGATTCCCTGATCTGATGATCCATACACTGCAGAGAGCCAGCAGACGCAACCGATGAACATTACTGAAACTGATTCTTCTCATGCACCTCAATATGACCCCATGGCAGATCCAAAACGAAAGCCGGCCAAAAGTGATGATCCGGGTTGGAAGTATGGGTATTGGGATGTGATTGGCAATCGAGATTGGGTGCGGTGCAATTTATGTAAGAGAAGGTTTTCTGATGGGATTAAGAGGTTCAAAGAGCATCTGGCAGGAGGATATGGTGATGCTCAACCATGTATTAATACCACTGAAGCCATCATGAAGGAGATGGATGCTGCTTTGAAGGCAAATAAGAGGGGCCGACCAGTGGAATTGGATGAGGAGGATGAGGCTGCAACTGCAAATGATGTGAGTGTGGAGGAGAGTCCGACTCAGGGCAGCGGGAGCAAGAGCAAGCATGTACCAAGCTCAGGGACAAAAGCTAAAAGAAGGCAAAGTACTTTGTCTTTCAAGGTTCCAGCTCATAAATCAATTAGTACCAAGGTCCGGATGACACCACATGAGGTTGTAGAGCAAAGACACTCAAAGAGACCTTCTCAAACAAGCATACAGGCATGTACCAAGCTCAGGGACAAAAGCTAAAAGAAGGCAAAGTACTTTGTCTTTCAAGGTTCCAGCTCATAAATCAATTAGTACCAAGGTCCAGATGACACCACATGAGGTTGTAGAGCAAAGACACTCAAAGGGACCTTCTCAAACAAGCATACAATCTTGTATGAGAACAAAAGGAGAAAGAGATGTTGTATGTCTTGAGATAGCCAAGTTGTTCTATGAGTGTGGAATTCCCTTCAATGTTGCAAACTCACGACAATTTGAGATAGCCGTGGAAGCAATTACCCAGTATGGTTCAGGGTTCAAACCTCCTACCTACCATGAGTTGCGAGAGCCTTTGCTTGACAAGGTTGTTAAGGAGGTTGACACTGACAAGGCCAAGCATGAGGCAGCATGGAAGATATATGGCTGCAGCCTTATGTCTGATGGGTGGACAGATAGGAGGGGGTCGCCATTTGATCAACTTCCTTGTCAATAGTCCCGAGGGGACTTTCTTCATGGAGTTGGTTGATGCTTCTAAGGACGTTCAAGATGCACAAATGCTTTCCAATCTTTTGCAGCAGAAAATTGAGAAAATTGGAAAAGAACACGTTGTGCAAGTGGTTACCGACAATGGCGCAAACTACAAGGCTGCAGGAAGAATTCTTATGGAGACATTTTTGGACTCCTTGTGCTGCACATTGCTTGGACCTTATGATGGAAGACATAGGAAAATTGAAGTAACTCAAGAAGCCCATTGCACAAAGCCGCCATGTAACAACATTCATTTATAGGCATTCAAGGCTTCTTAGTTTGATGAGGGAGAAGACAGGAGGGATGGATATTGTGAGACCCGCTGCTACTAGGTTTGCTACTGCATTTCTCACATTGACAAGTTTGAACAAACATAGGGCTGCATTGAGGACCCTATTTACATGTGTGGATTGGACTACAAACAAGTTAGCAAAGACAGAGGCAGGAAAAAAGGCAAGTGACATTGTTCTATCCTTGGCCTATTGGAACCAAGTGGAGGATTGCATTAGAGCTTCACTGCCACTACTTAAGGTGCTGCGAGTGGTTGATGGTGATGAGATGCCCGCTATGCCAGAGGTGCAAGCATTAATGTCTCTTGCAAGAAAAAAGGTTATGGCATCTTTCCCCACTCAAAATAAGAAGCCTTTACTCACCCGCATCTTAAAAATCATAGATGGGCATTGGAACAATCAAATGCCCACCCCTTTATATGGTGCAGCCCAATTCTTGAACCCAGGAAAATTCTATCCCCTCCTTGATAAGAGTGATGAAGCTGAAAATGAAGAGGCTGTTGCACAAATGAGGTGTGACTTCAATCATTGTCTCTCTAAAATGGTGGAAGATCCGGCTCTTTTAGACAAAATTGATAGCCAAGTGGTTCTATACGAGAATCGAAGAGGAATTTTTTGCAAATAGAATGGCCATCCAACATGCAGAAACAAGAAATCCTAGTAAGTAAATTTAAATTTCAGCAAGCCTATTCTATTTTTGTACTCTAATTCTCTAAATTGTTACAAGGTAAAAAACTAACAAATATTACTTCTAGTTGATTGGTGGCGTGCATATGGTGCCAAATGCATGGAACTGCATAGGTTTGCAAGGCGAATCATTAGCCTTTGTGCTTCTTCTTCCGGTTGTGAGCGCAATTGGAGCACCTTTGAATTTGTAAGTTTGTAATGTACAAAAAAAAATTTGTGTTTCATATTGTTTGGTTAGCCAGCCTTATGGTCTCTTTCAATGCTATGTAGATGCATACCAAGAAAAGAAACCGGCTGTTGCACAAGAACTTGAATAGATTGGTATATGTGTCATACAATAGGAAGATGGCTGCTAGATTTCAAAAGAGGCGTGAGGAGGGGACCAAAGGTTATGATCCATTGGTGTAGGATAAATTTGATTGGGACAGTGAATGGGTTAATGCATCATCCAATGGAACCAATGATGTTGAAGGCAATGCTGGCCTTACTTGGAATGATGTTGATGAGGCTATTGGTGCATCAACCCATCTTCTAGGTCGCAACCTCCCTAGGAGAGCTCATGGTCAACCATTGTACTACACAAGGAGGGTCCGGCAGCCGCAAGTGGAGGATGGAGATGACTTAGAAGAGGAAGATGAAGATTATTCAACTATGGGAGAAGAGGAGAATGAGATAGTGAATGATGATGAGGATGTTGACAGTCAAGATGAAGGTCCCATAGACCATGAAAATGGTGGTGAAGATTCCACCTCCACTCCAAACAATGACTTGGTGGATGAATATGTCTAGAATCTGAATTTAATGTTGTACTGTGTTCTTTTATGGACTATTGGACTTGTTAGTTTATGAACCATTAGGGTGCAAAACTATGTTATTTCGTGAACTATGCTATGTATTAGGACTTGTATGTCCTATATTATCTATTATCTATGTATTCATCTATGACATTTATATGTTTTTATTCGCCTTACTTATATGTCTATGAAGTCGCCAAACCTCGCGCCTTAGGCGCTTAAAAGGTAAAAAGGTCCTAGACCTCGCCTTACCGCCTTAACAACATTGACTACTGCCTTACAATATCTGCTAAAAAATATTGTTACACCTATCCTCAACAGCCTAGGTGGGGCTAGTCACCAGTGCTGATCCTCAACAGCCTCCTATCCTTATTTGTTTTTGCCACACCTATGTGAGTAGAAGACATTGCCCAAGGCCTGCAACAACCCCAAACTCCAAAAACTAACTGAATAGAATCCTTGTGCTGAGCATGCCGCATTACACCCAGTAAGCAAGCCCATGCTGATTGCAAATAAATGCAATACATTCAGCCAATGTGTGCGCAGAAGAACAGCACTTGTCCAGCACGCACAGCCATCACCGCACAACGCTTTAGGCCCTGTTCTCCTCAGCTTTCCCCTTTTTTCTTTTTTATTTATTTCACTTCCTATACTCACCATTGCACTTCCTACATCCTGATCCTTACCGACATTGTACACCACTACCATCCCCAATTCCTAGAAATAGGTCGAAATTACAATACAGTATTGGGATGCCAGAAAAAAATAAAGCATATTAGATAAAAACTCAGTAGGCATACAGCACGACAGCACGTACCTGGTTTCTGCCCATATGGCATTGTGATCTTTGCCTCCCTATCACAGGGTAGTGTCTTACAGGTGTTCTCAGCCACCCTTTTCACAGCCTTAGGCTACAGTGAACAAGCAAGCTCTCTTAAAGGGTACAGCACATGCCGAAATCCAAGAAACTCATTTAATAAAGGTGCTAAATGAGGGGCTAGGGTACATAAGATTCATGTGAATAAACTGATATTAAAGATGCACATAGAGAAAAGTACAACCACCCAACACACCTTTTCAAGTTCCTCCCCTTCCTCCACTGAATCATCTTCAAAACTGAACACATCCTTACTCGTGCCCTGAAAAGTTAAATGGTTTTTATCCATAGATCAAATGTGGCACATCATCCAATGGTAAGTCCACATACCACTTTGGGCCTAATCATAATGAATCAGCGATCCAACTTCATTTACATGTAGCTAAGACGAATTATCATAAGGATGCGCATACAAATGGTTTAATTGCCAATAAACTTACATGGTTGTCACCAGATGAGTCATCATCATTCCGAACCTCATCACCGTGAACAATGCTCTTATCCATTTTACCAACCTCATAAGGAGCCTTTTGCTTGTTTTCCCCTAAAAACAAAAACATGTACATGTGGCCCATAGTTCAGTTGGCAGCAAGATTCAAGGGCCAAGGGCCAGTAGCACAGATGATCTAAAGAGTAAAAATGCAACCAATAAGTGGGGAAGTTACATAGGTTTCCCAATTCCCTCTTCATCTGAAATCAGGATTAAGTCTGATACTCTCAATCTGTGAGCTAGACTCCATTTGTGCAAGCCGGGGAACAAGGATACAATGCAAAAGAGCACATATACCTCCAAATCGCCCGGCATATTTAATACCAGGGTATGGTGTTACATGGGCAAGGGCAAGGATGGACCGAGTGAGAAACAACAATATACATGATCAGCAGGAGCAGCTCCCATTGAAGAAAAACTTATCCAACATCGGCTAAGATGGTTTGACCTATAGAGGCGCATCGTGGCATCATAAGGTGTGACTAATGTGAAGAGAGGTAAGGACCAGTCAAACTTGACATGGGAGGAGGCAATCAAAAGGGACTCAAAAGATATTACGAGGGAGTAATGTTTGGATATAAGTGCTTGGAAAGAAGCTATCCACGTGAACCATAATTAGGCTTTACACACCTTTTAGTATCCTTTAAAGCCCTTTTCATCTCTCTTTCCCCTTCTCTCTTTTTGTGGTGATTCCTGTTGGGTTTCAACTCTAGCCTCGCACAACGTGGTTGGGATTAAAATGCTTTGTTATTGTTGTATCCATCTATATCCAATGTACCATATTGAAATTGATTCTTAATCACCCGATCACCATCGTGCTGCCGTTCACCGACCACCCCACCATGTTGCTTTCGTTCCCCACCTCCTGCGCCGTAGGAGGTCCCCACCTCCATTCACTACACCACCATTCCAGTTCCAACCAACAGACCTGTTGTTGTGACCACTTCCCACGCTGGACGGCCCCACTTCCCACACTGCAGCTCGCAGGAAGTGCTGACTGGAGGCGTGCTCCAGCTGGGCATGCTGTCACAGCGCCACCGGGTTCGCAACCTGCTACTTGTTTTGATCTGGAATAAACTCATGGCTTGCTGCTACTGCTGCTTTATGGCTATTGTTGGCAATCTTTTAGAAGAGTTCTTGGTGCTCATATAAGCCTTTGTATAATTCTATAAGTTTTCTGAAGGACAAAGTAATCCCAGCGCTCATAAATCAACACTAAAAGTTGTTGATGCAGAGAAAATTAGGTTTGATTTATGCTGCTGATGTTCTTGCCACACATACAATTTTGGTCCCGGCAGTTTGCGTCTTGGTAGCCATACTAAGAAGCAATCTTGACGATGCACATGTTTCTTTGCCAATGATTGTGTACAAGTCAACTATATATATTTTTTAGTTTTCCTTATCAATATATCAGCACTCCATTCTTGCTTACTATTTATTTCATTTTGAACTAAACTAATTATAATTATTTGGGTTCACTTGAGAACTTATACACGTTACTTAAAAAATAGATTTATGCTAAATGTAAGGTCAACCGTCCGAGCATCAGCATTGTTCAAACCACCATGTGGATGCAAGAAGTAGGGGAACAGAGGTGGGAGGCATGCATGTATTACCACACAAGTTGACCAGCTTGTGCGAAGCAAAGGTGGAGAATGGAAGGTATTGTTTGCAAGCCTCGCATTTCACCGTGATGCCTTGGATGAGGTGTTCGAGCTCACGGTTGTGACGGTAGCTGGTGACATCACCATTATGGCAGCAGGCAGTACAAATAGGAGTTCTCCGAGGGAGACGCTGCAACAACAGCAGGATAGCATGAAGCTAAAATCAAATAAAACCAAACCAAACTGCATCCAAATTCATTCGGTCAGGGCAGGGCAGAGCTGAGCTCACCCTGAAAATGGGAGGTCGGAGAGGAAGGCCGCATTCAGAACACACAAGGGCACTTGTGGCGAGGATGCACTCTCCCCTGGCAAAGACGGACTTGAGATGGGCGGGAGTAGTGTCGCACAGGTGCACCAGAAACTTGATGTAGGGGATGTATCCAGAGTCGCAGAAGTTGCATTTGAACCTCATCTGATGGATGATTCTGTCCAATAAAAAGCAGTGAGTGTTGGCGGGCGGGAGGGGAGTGTCGGCGGGCGGGAGGGGTGGGTGTCGGCGTCGGTGGCAATGTCTGCAGTGCAGTAGCCTCTGGTTGATCCTGATCTTTAACACACCCATCTCCTGCGATACGATTCAATATATCTATCAAATTAATCATCGTGGAGAAGCAATAGCTAATAGAGAGAAGACCAAAGTAGCTCGGAAGGAGAAGCATCTACGGCCGGGAGGGAGAGTACGGATACGACAGCACATATGCCGGATCTACGCTGATGGGTTATTAAAACGCTAATAAAACGACACTTCAAAACGTTTAAGCGACTTTGAAACGTCTTTTTAAACAACATGGAGTGAAAATTTCAATATAGCATAATATGCATAATTCCATCATAGATCATCAGACTTTGGCCTCCTAGTTTAATCCTTTAATGGATCATAGCGATCACTTTGAGAGCCTGCTGCAGAGGCTCCTGCTGCTGCTACAAATGCACTTGCAAGCACTATTGCTTGCCATTTGCTCTCTGGCTTTCAGCAAAATCAAAACAATGGTGGAGCAAATGAATATATAGCCCATAACCAAGCAATGAGCAACAACAGGCCAGGAGAAGCAGAGGCCGGCTAGCAGCAATACGCCAATACATACTAGCAGGCAAGCAGGAAGGAACTAGCACTAGCAGAATAGCAGCGAATCCAGTGATAGAGTGAGAAAGGAGCGGGTACCATTGGAGTACATAATACAGATAGCTACTGTATGGATCTGTGTTGAAATCATATACAGTAAACGTAGTAGACCAGTATGACATGGTTAAAAAGGCTAGTGAGTCTATGTAGTAATCATGGGCTCACCCTTCGCTGAGATCCTTAAGGATGCACCAAATGATCTTAAAGCTTTTAACAGAGGAATTGAGAAGTGTGTGTGTGTGGGGTGGGGTGCGGGGGACATCCTAAACATGTTCGATTGAAGCAACAGAAAGTGAGACTGTAAAACAACTGATTCCATCTATCGTGTATCACCACTGAGTTTGCAGAGGAATCGAGAAGACAAAAGGCAAACCTCTTTCTTCTTGCACTCCTTGTAATCGTCGAACTGCTGCTGGCACTTGCTCTTGTCCTGGTTGGCCTCCAAACCTTAATAAACAACGATAGCATCAGAGAGCGACCATACAGCATGCCACTACAAAGAAAGAGTTCCCTAGTGAACATGCAAGTGCGAAGGGACCGAGGAGAGGAGCAGACGGCGGCGCCAAATTGGGGATTACGGCGGTTGGATATAGTTGTGCGCATACACTTGAGGGAGGCCGTGTACTGGGGGAAGCAAGCGGAGTCCGCGATCCTAGCCGGGGGGCGCCGCACCTGGGCGGGGAGGGAGGCGCGAGGCGTGGCCGGGGGGCGCCGGGCCTGGCCGGGGAGGGAGGCGCGAGCAGGGCCGGGGAGGGAGGGAGGCGCCGGGGAGGGATGCGCCGCGGCCGCTCCGCGCCGCGCCGGGCCGGGAAGGGAGGCGCGCGCCTGGGAAGAAGGAGGATCTGCGTCGCCGGCGGTGGGGGGTGGGGCGGCGCGCTGAACACGTTTGGGGGCGGAGGCGTCGCGTGCGAGAGAGAGGGCGCGGGGGGTGACCTAAACGCGACTAATTTCCATCGGCCGACTTCAAGCTGACGAAAATTAATGGCAAAATTAGCCCGTGGACACTCTTCGATTGGTGCTTTTGCTGCAGCACACTAACAAAAAATGGTTTGGCCACAGCACATTGGCCAACTTGTCTATTTGCTGCTAGACACCGGACTCCATATTTTACTCAGTTAAATTGTAAAGGCAGCTGGAATGACAGATTTACCCCGTTGCCTTTTCCTCTCCCAACTCATTCGCTACTTGCCTTCTCAGGGATGGCTGCTCGCAAGAGAGAAGCGACGGGGGTCGCTGCTGCATCCCAGGCAGCGCCGCCCTGGCCACCGGCGCGCAGCCCCTCCGGCGGATCTCCTCCCCCAACCCACCTCACTCGCGGCGCAGGGTTGTGCTTGATGGGCGACAACAACTGGAGGTTGGAGGCACGAGACCTTGGCCTACCAGAGGTACAGTGCGACCACACCAAGCGGCAGTTGGTAGAAGATGGAGGCTCCACGATTTCTCAACGAGATTTTTCCAGAGGATCAAATGATCTTTCATGGGTTTTCGATGGGTAAGTCTTCTTCCAATTTTCCCTAGTGTTAGTTTTATCTTTGACCTTGATTCGGAGAAATAGACCATACTGGGTGTTAATTCTACTTCAATTTGTGCCAATGTTTGTGTAGGATGGATCCCAATTCGTCCTATAGGCTTGTTGTGCGTGTCGGTGCTTATGTGAAATTGACTGATGATGGCGGCAGCAAAACATGCCTTGTGTGTTGCAGGGAAGCACCAAAACCTTAGATGCCCAAATTATTGCAGTATCTTCATCTGAAACTACACCATCCCTTTTGGAGCCTCTAGTTTAGGAAACTGTCGAAGTAGCCCAGTGACAAGAAGGTATTGCATTTTCCTGATTGTATTACTATCATAACTACATTTTTACATGCTTTCTACCTATATGTAGTATGTCAAGAAAAATACTGGAATATGACTTGTCTACACCAACTAGAGCCATGACACTAGTTTCTACACCAAGCCCTGTCACAAGAAGGTACTGCAACTTCAATCTCTGTGACTTTATGCCTTTTATCTATATTTATTTCACACAACTTTATATACATTTACAGTCGTAAGAGGATACTTGAACTTGAAGACACTATAGAGCCTGTTCAATGTCTTGCTTTATCCCCGATTCCTATCAACGGCAAGGGAAAGCCAAAAAAAATGAAGGTTGTCAGATCCAAGAAAACATAAGTTATGTAGTGATATTTTTCTGTAATGTTGCTGTTCAAAGCATGACCTTGTAATATGTGGTCTTGTAATGTGTGGATCTATGGTTGGAGCATGATATTTTGTTGGACCTGCTACTTCCGTTTGAATCTGTAATATTATTTTAAGATAAAATATTGTTCACTTGCTCTATGATATTGCACTGTTATATTGTTCAAATATTCCCCTGCTATGGTGTTCAAATGTTTATTTGAAGGGGTAAGGGTATTTTTATCCAGAAATGTCGTTTACTTACTTGTTTGAGTGAGATATATTATTATAACAGCTATGATGTCCAGCAGCAAATTGACATGTTTGAGCAGTGTGTTTTGTCAAATCTCTTCTTTTTTAGTGTCCTGTGGCAAAAACCACAATTGAGTGATGTCCAGCATTATTTCCGTCGGCCGACACCAAGCTGATGAAAATTAATTTATTTTCATCGGCTCCACTCCAGGCCGATGGAAATTGTATGTTATTTTCGTCGGCTTTGTATGGCCGACGAAAATTACTGTATTTTCATCGGTGCTGACGGAAACTAATCTGGCCGTCAAAAATTCTCATGATTCTTTTAGTGGGCGCATACCTAGACAGAAACTAAGTTCCCACTCACGACCCATATAACAAGCTACACCAAGTAAGAAGTGTAGAACAATTAGCTCATAAGGACAATCATTCATCAACAGATAAAGCTTACCAAATTGGGTAAAAATGCAATCCGATCACCACAGAAGTAGGAATAATAGCACCAGAGATAATATTGTTTCCATAAAGTAAAGAACCAGAAACAGGCTCACGAATACCATCAATATCTACTGGAGGAGCAGCGATGAAGGCGATAATAAATACGAGAAGTTGCGGTCAATAAGGTAGGGATCATCAAAACACCGAACCATCCGATGTAAAGACGGTTTTCGGTGCTAGTTATCCAGATACAGAAGCGACCCCACAGGCTTGTACTTTCACGTCTCTCTAAAATTGCAGTCATGGTAAAATCTTGGTTTATTCAAATTGCAAGGACTCCCAAGCACACGTATTAACTAGAAAGAAAATGGATAATAGAAGGCTTGTTATTTAACAGTATAATATAGCCTATATACCAATGTCAACCAAGCCAGCCTCAACGATTGGATTTCCATATAACTTCATTTACTGTAACACCCGGTTTATAAAAGAACATAAACCGAGCAATCATATACGTGCCAGGATCAAGTCACACGTATATACAACAGAATGAATAGTATATCATAGCACATATCACGAATAAGACATAATAAATCGAAATACGAATGTTATTTATTACATTAATGACAAAATGTCTGATACAGCGGAAGCGAAGTACAAATACGATAAAAGCTCTCTGAAGCTGAAGCAGGGCGCCACAGGGACGTCGACTGGGAGACGAACACCTAGAAGTCATCGTAGTCCTGGTAACGCTGGACGAACTCCCTCGTGTCGGCAGGAACTGAGCAGCAGTAGCGTAACCAAGAGGAAAAAGTAGAGAAGAGGCAAGAGTGAGTACACAACTTGTACTCAACAAGTATAACACAAACTATGAGCTCTAAGGTTGGCTGACTCAACTGCATTAGCTTTTAAGTGTTGGCAAGATTTTATTAAAGCTATTTACTACAAGTTGATGAATTACCATTAACCCAGTTACATAGTAATTAATCAAGATTAAACATGTTACTACTGAGAACCAAACCGAAACCAAGCCACCAAGGTAACCCCGAGAGGCACCTCCCTCGTCGGAAGGAGATAACCCCACTAATCAAAAGGAGGATCTAGGCCGCTCATAACCGTGAGCATGGCTAGTATACCAGTTTTACACTCTGCAGAGGTTGCACATCTTTACCCACAAGTCGTGAGCTACGCTAGAGGTTCATCACACTTCCTTAGGTGAGATGACTAGCGACTCACTACGAGGCCTTTACAAAGAATCTCGTTGGTAGGGAGTAACCGCGAGGGTGGATCGGCGACTATGGAGCAGGTCTAGTGGGCGTAGACACGAAGCACAGACGATGCCACTCAGCACGAGGGCCATAGAAGCTTACCGCCCCTGCCCCGCAGGTAAGTTACTCCAAACCAAAAAGATCTAATTATTATGCCAAGTCTATCCCATTCTAGCCTTGTGGTAGCGATGTTGTCCCAGGTTGTCGCTCTATGAACCGGTCCTTATGGAGAGTGGCCAACCAAGCACTAAGCACCGTGCTGGCCCCCTAAGCCATGTTTCTACAAAAACCATATTTTAACGAGACGTGAGCCACCCAAGCACGAAGCACAGAGGGCCACTCTCAGAATTAAGTTCAAGTAAACCATTAATCAAGTTAATTTAAAAAGGACCAGACTGTGTTATAGCGCAGCAACCTAGCACAACTAACCAAAATGCAACCCAAAGGTATATATAAAGGATATAAAGTGGCTAGGAAAGTCCTTATAGGCACACAGTATTAAAATGCAGTATGAAATTGTAATTAAAGGTGATAGGTTGTTCATGTTACACTTGCCTTCCTCGTACTGCTCCTGCTGCTGCTCAAAGTGCTCGGAAGACGGCTGCTCCTGGTACTGGTACTGGGGCTCCTCAGATGGATCAGCGTCTACCCACGAATACAAGGCCAAAACAATGCACAACAATAAGCATACAAGCACACACTAACAAAAAAAAACTAAGAAACAGTACATCAATGCATAAAAATAGCACATTAAACTAGTCTAAAACTATTCTACGTGTTACAACGATCGTGTGGATATAAAGAACGCTAAAAACGGAGCTAAAACGCGTAAACTAGGCCTAAAACAAGGTTCAGGGGCTTATTTGTAATAAAAACAGGGTTCCAGGGACTTTTCTGCTAAAACCGAGGGCCTAAACGCAATTAAACATTAACTCCAGTGTCTAACTCGCAAAATTAGCAGCAAAGGACGGCGGGTTCTATTTCCAGAAAGGCCAGGGTTTATGTGCTAAAAACAGGACCAAACCGTAATTAGTTTTCTATACAGCTGGACCGCGGGTTGAATCCACTAAAGTGCAGGGGCTCTTTAACAAATGTCACAGGCTGAAGCGGTATGGTTAGATCTGAGCGCTTGGATCCGGATCGGGTGGCTCAGATCTAAAGGGCCTGAGTTCTAATCTTGAGCGCCCGTTCCTGATCGGACGGCGCAGGGTAGTTCGGTGCGTGGGGCGGCGGCGGGACGTCGCCGGCGACCCTGTTCGCGGCGGCGCGTGGCCGGAGGTGGCCAATCTCAGCCTTCCCGGGGTCAATCCGGCCAGGGCTTGGGTCGGTTGGCATCTACGCGGCATGCGCAAGCCTCTGGAGGCAAAAGCGGGGCTCGGCCGGGCTTGGGCGGGGCTCGCCACGGCGAGGGGCGGATTGCGCGGCGGCGCATCGCCGGCGCGCGCGTGCAGGGATTGCTGGGGTGCGCCACAGGCTACTCTAGCAGGTCGAGAAGGGAGAGCGAGCGGAGGAGGTCCTCACCGAGGCTCGAATGGAGCGTGGGGGTCGTGCAGGGGGCCCGGCGGCGAAGACCGGCGGCGAGTCGCGGCGGCGCTCGCGGAGAAGGTCGCTGCAGGGGTTGTAGCGGAGGGCAGCGACTCGGGGAAGCTCCTGGCGGTCACGGAGGAGTCGAAACACTGCGTGGACGGGGCTCCGGTGCGGCGCAGCGCTCTGCTCTGCTCGGCAGAGCTGCGCGGCGTGGTGCGACGGCTAGGGTTTACGGCGGCGCTCTGCTGGATTGGGAGAGGCGCAGGGGGGTCGTGGGCGGTATTTATAGGGCGGCGGAGCGCCCTTGGCGTGCGTGCCCGGGAATGAAAGCCCGCCGAGAATCTCGGCGTGCCGGGCGCGGCAGCTGCGCGAGGAAGGGGACGAGCCTGACGGCTGGGCCCGGGCCGTCAGCGGCTGGGCGAGCGCGTGCGGCGCGGCTGGCAGGTGGGTCTAGGGGCGCGGAACCGTGAGCGGAGCGGGAGCGCGGGGCGGACCGGGGAGCGGGCTGGGCCGCGGGGAGAGCGGGGCTTGCGGGAGCAGGCCGGCGCGAGCCGGGCCTGGGGTGTGGGCACCGGTTTGGGCCGCGAGAAAAGTGGGCCGCGGGCTGAGGAAAAGAGAGGAAGAGGGTTGGGCCGTTGCGGGTTGGGCCGCGGGAGAGGGTTGGACTGGGCTGAGGTGGGTTTGGGTCCGGGTTAGGTTTTCTATTTTCCTTTCTCTTTTCTATTTCTACTTCAAACAAAGTTTGAATTCAAATCAAAATTTGAATTCAAACCACACTCAAAATAATTAAAACTATGCACCAGCATGAATGCAACACCAAAATTTAAACCTATGATAAAATTTTAATTACTTAAGGAACAAAATTGAATTAAATGCCATACTAAACACAATAAACCTTAGAAATTTAAATAAAGCCAATTAAATTTATTATAAAATGCTGAAATTTAAACTAGGGTGTTACAGACCCTACCCCCTTAAAGAAATCTCGTCCCCGAGATTTAGCTGGGCTGGCTAGCAAAGAGATCTGGATATGTCTTCTTCAGCTCATCTTCTCGCTCCCAAGTAGCCTCAGCTTCACTGTGATGACTCCACTGAACTCTGCACATCTTGATGCGCTTGTTCCGAGTAACCCTCTCTGACGTCTCCAGAATCTTCACCGGATGCTCAGTATAAGTCAGATCTTCCTCCACATCTACTCCATTCAGTGGTGCCTGCTCCTCGGGTACTCGCAGACATCTCTTCAGCTGAGATATATGGAAGACATCATGAACTCCTGAGAGGCTGAGAGGTAACTCCAGGCGATAAGCAACTTCGCCTTTTCGCTCTAGAACCTTGAATGGCCCCACATACCGAGGTGCTAACTTCCCCTTGACATTAAATCTGTGGATTCCTCTCATCGGAGACACCTTCAGGTACACATAATCACCAACACTGAAAGTCAGGTCTCTCCGTTTGCCATCTGCATAGCTCTTTTGTCTGCTCTGTGCAATCCTCAGATTTCTCGCACGGCCTGAACCATCTGCTCTGCATCATCTATGATCTCAGGGCCAAAGAGCTGCTTCTCACCAATCTGATCCCAATAGAGAGGAGTTCTGCACTTTCTGCCATACAATGCCTCAAAGGGGGACTTTTTCAGACTGGCCTGATAGTTGTTGTTATATGAGAACTCAGCATATGACAGGCACTTATCCCAACTAGTACCATACTGAATAGCACAAGCTCTCAGCATATCCTCCAACACTTGGTTGGTCCTCTCTGTCTGCCCATCTGTCTGAGGGTGATAAGCCGTACTGAAACGCAGCTTCGTATCTAGCGAATCATGGAGCTGCTCCCAGAACCGAGAAGTGAACTGAGACCCTCTGTCAGATATGATCTTCTTGGGCACACCATGCAAGCAGACAATCCGAGAGATGTACACCTCTGCAAGTCTAGCACCGGAGTAAGTAGTGTTCACTGGAATGAAGTGAGCAACTTTCGTCAGTCGATCCACTACTACCCATATGGAGTTGTACCCTTTCTGAGTACGAGGCAATCCAACAATGAAGTCCATAGTGATTTCCTCTCATTTCCACTCTGTAATCTTCAAAGGCTGTAACAGACCTGCTGGCCTCTGATGCTCAGCCTTGACACGCTGACAGGTGTCACAAATGGCCACGTACTCTGCCACTGAACGCTTCATCCCATACCACCAGAAACGTTCCTTCAGATCATAGTACATCTTCGTGCTGCCCGGATGAATAGAGTAAGCTGTATCATGGGCCTCACTCAGAATCAACTTCCGGAGATCCTTCACATCTGGCACACAGATCCGGTTCTTGTACCACAAAGTACCCTGATCATCCTCTCTGAAATGTGGGGCCTTGCCCTTCTTGAGCAACTCACGAATCTCCTGCAGCTTCTCATCATCTTTCTGATGCTGCCTGATCTCTGACTCTAGAGTCGGTACTGCCTCAAATGCTGCACTGGAGGTATGATGCAAGAAGCCCAGACTCAACTGCTAGAACTCCTCGCATAACTCTGGAGGCATCTGGAAAGCCACGGCCATGTTGACATAGCTTCTTCTGCTCAGAGCATCTGCTACAACATTGGCCTTGCCCGGATGATAGTGAATCTCCAGGTCATAATCCTTGACTAACTCTAGCCATCTTCTCTGCCGCATGTTCAGCTCATTCTGCGTGAAAATGTACTTGAGGCTCTTGTGATCAGTGTAGATATCACACCGCTGTCCATACAAGTAATGCCTCCAAATCTTCAGAGCATGCACAACTGCGGCTAACTCAAGATCATGAGTAGGATAGTTCAGCTCATGCCGGCGTAGCTGCCGTGAAGCATAAGCAATCACTCTGCCCTCCTGCATCAGAACACACCCAAGACCATCCTTCGAAGCATCACAATATACCGTGAACCTCTTCGTCTGGTCTGGCAGAGTCAGGACTGGCGCCGTAGTCAACCTTTTCTTCAGCTCATCGAAGGCCATCTGACGCTCATCAGTCCATATGAATGCCACATTCTTCTCTAGCAAAGAAGTCAAAGGCTTCGCGATCTTGGAGAAATTCTCAATGAACCTCCGATAATATCCAGCTAAGCCCAAGAAAGACCTGACTTCCTTTACTGTCTGCAGTGTCTCCCACTCGAGTACATCCTTCACCTTGCTCGGATCAACAGCAATGCCTCCCTGAGAGATAACATGACCGAGGAATGGCACCTCGTCAATCCAGAACTCGCACTTGCTGAACTTGGCATACAACTGATGCTCTCTCAATCTCTGCAACACGAGCCTCAAATGCTCCTCATGCTCTTCTTCTGTCTTGGAGAAGATCAGAATATCATCAATGAAAATCACCACGAAGACATCCAGATAATCCATGAAGACCATGTTCATCAGATGCATGAAGAAAGCCGGGGCATTAGTCAAGCCGAAGGACATGACTGTGTACTCATATAGCCCGTACTTGCGGGTGAATGCCGTCTTCGGAATATCCCCAGGACGGATCCTCAGCTGAAAATAACTCGAACGAAGATCAATCTTCGAGAATATACGGGCACCTCGAAGCAGATCGAAGAGATCCTCAATACGGGGCAGTGGATGCTTGTTCTTGATAGTGACTGCATTCAGCTCCCGATAATCCACACACATCCTCTTCGAGCCATCCTTCTTATCTACCAGCAATAATGGAAAAGTCCAAGGAGAGAAGCTGGGACGGATATAGCCCTTGGCTAGCAACTCATCAATAGCCTTCTTGACTTCTTCATGCTCTATAGGTGCCATACGGTAGGGCCGCTTTGCAATAGGAGCTGTGCCAGGCAAGAGATCAATACAAAACTCAATGGCGCGTTCAGGCGGCATACCTGGCAGATCATCCGGAAAGACATCCGGGAATTCAAACACCACGCGAATACCGTCAGTGGGTCTAGCCTCCATCTGATGAAGAAATCCAGAAGGCTCTGAAGCACTGACTGTCACCTCTTGGCCATCAGATGCCGACAAGTGAACTGTCGGCTGAGCACAATCAATACGGACTCCCCATCTGGTAAGTGTCTCCATGCCCAAAATCACATCTATCCCTGAGGAGTCAATAACTATCAAGCCAGTGCGGAACTCTACCCCCTTTATGACAATACTAACTCTGGAGCATATAGAACATGTACGTATCTGACCTCCAGGTGAGGTAACTACCATAGCTGCCCTCATACAAGAAACCGGTATACCATGCTGCTCGGCAAATGACTTGGAAATGAAAGAATGAGTAGCACCGGTATCGAAAAGCACTGTAGCGGGGTGAGAGTTGACCATGAACGTACCAATAACCACGTTAGGAGCCTCGGCCGCTGACTCGGCCGTCACGTGGTTCACCCGACCCTGTGCTGGCGGCCTGGGCTGAGCTGGGCGTCCCTGCTGTCCCGCCTGCGCCTTCCGGGGGCAAGTGTTGGCGTAGTGCCCCGGCTGGCCGCAGTGATAGCAGACGCGTGCAAGTGTCGAAGCCTGCTGTCCGGTAGGAGCTGCCGGACGTGGAGCCTGAGGTGCCGGTGGAGCAGCACGAGCCGGAGGTGACGGCAACCTCTGGCCCTACCCTGCCTGCTGCTGCTGTCGAGGCGGGTACTGCTGCGGTGGCCTCTGTTGGTACTGCTGAGGAGGCCGGTACTGAGGCTGCTGGTACGGCTGGGGCTGCTGGAGGTGTGGACGAGTGTTGCTGCCGGAAGCAACGGGGACAATCTTCCTCTTCTTGTCCTCCATCTCCAAGTGCTTGCGCTCAGTGTTGAGCGCGCTGTCAACCAGATGGTTGAAGTCATCGAAGCGGAGGTTGAGCAGCGCGTACTGGAGGTAGTCCTCAAGACCCTCCATGAAGTGCTCCTGCTTCTTGCGGTCATCCGCAACATCGGCAGGGGCGTAGCGAGCGAGCTGCAGAAAGCGATCACGATACTCCGTGACCGACATAGTCCCCTGAAGTGACAAAGACAGATAGATATCGAAAGATTAACTCAAGATTCATAAGGATAGAACAAGGGGCATTAGCTCAAAAGAAACCGCTGAATGATTATATTTAAGATTACCTGCTTCAGTGCAAGGAACTCTTTCTGCTTCATCTTCATAACGCCCGCGGGGACGTTGTGGCTGCGGAAACGCTCCCTGAACTGGAGCCAAGTAAGAGCCTCACGGTCCTGGATGGGGTGGGACTCCCACCAGTCCAAAGCTGCCCCTCGCAGCTGTCCTGCTGCGTACAGAACTCTCTCCCGATCATCGCACTGGGCGATGTCCAGCTGACGCTCCACTGCACGGAGCCAGTCGTCAGCCTGAAGGGGGTCGGACGTGTGAGAAAATGTCGGCGGGTGACCCCTCAGGAACTCAGCACGCCTGTCGCGAGGCTGCGGCGTTGGAGGAGGCGGAGGCTGAGTGTGAGCCTGCTGAAGAGCCTGAACAGTGTTGTTCAGGGTGGCCATCATCTGCATCTGGAGCTGGAAGTACTGCTCCGGAGTCAAAGGTGGCGGCATCGGGATCCCGGTCCCCTGGGTGTTCTGACCCTGGTTGTTCTGCCCCTGCTGGTCAGAACCACGCCTGGTGTTCACCATCTGATTTTGGACAAAAGATTTCACGAGTAAGGATATTGCAGGAATAAATTCAGATGGATATGATAACTCTTTGCGGAAAAAGACTCAATCATGATAAAGTAAACATGATAGAGTGGACTGTTTTACCCCCAACGATCTAACTCATTTTATTAATTAGTTAACTTTAACATCTGAGTGATTTTCTTTAAACAAATTTAAACTTCTAAGCTATACAATCCTTCAAAAATCCAAATCAAACATGTAGCATAATAACAAGCAGACAATTTTCACAACTTAGCCGAGTTTAACATACGACTCGACTAACACAACGCGTCGCAGAACGTACTATCGTATTATTATAAAAGGGTCAACTAGCTAATATTCATGGTGGTCAGATGATTGATTCAGGCCAAAATCTACGAAAACTATTCTTCAGAGAGAGAAATCAAGGCAAGACGGGTAAAAAGTCATAGAAGTCAAGGGGTATAATAGTAAAATAGTTTCAGCAGGCAAGGATTGGAGAAAAGAAGTCCTAAAACTCGATCACTTCTATCTAGGCTTCGTCCTACAGTCGATACGGCTCTGATACCACTCTGTAACACCCGGTTTATAAAAGAACATAAACCGAGCAATCATATACGTGCCAGGATCAAGTCACACGTATATACAACAGAATGAACAGTATATCATAGCACATATCACGAATAAGACATAATAAATCGAAATACGAATGTTATTTATTACATTAATGACAAAATATCTGATACAGCAGAAGCGAAGTACAAATACGATAAAAGCTCTCTGAAGCTGAAGCAGGGCGCCACAGGGACGTCGACTGGGAGGCGAACACCTAGAAGTCCTCGTAGTCCTGGTAGCACTGGACGAACTCCCTCGTGTCGGCAGGAACTGAGCAGCAGTAGCGTAACCAAGAGGAAAAAGTAGAGAAGAGGCAAGAGTGAGTACACAACTTCAAACTATGAGGCTCTAAGGTTGGCTGACTCAACTGCATTAGCTTTTAAGTGTTGGCAAGATTTTATTAAAGCTATTTACTACAAGTTGATGAATTACCATTAACCCAGTTACATAGTAATTAATCAAGATTAAACATGTTACTACTGAGAACCAAACCGAAACCAAGCCACCAAGGTAACCCTGAGAGGCACCTCCCTCGTCAGAAGGAGATAACCCCACTAATCAAAAGGAGGATCTGGGCCGCTCATAACCGTGAGCACGGCTAGTATACCAGTTTTACACTCTGCAGAGGTTGCACATATTTACCCACAAGTCGTGAGCTACGCTAGAGGTTCATCACACTTCCTTAGGTGAGATGACTAGCGACTCACTACGAGGCCTTTACAAAGAATCTCGTTGGAAGGAGCCTTTACAAAGAATCTCGTTGGTAAGGCGTAACCGCGAGAGTTAGGTCGGCGACGATGGGGCCCACCTCCGGGGGTACAAGCACAGGAGCGCAATCCAAGCACAGACCAAGCCGGAGGAGCAGGGACCATTGAAGCTTACTACTCTTGCCCCGCAGGTAAGTTACTCCAAACCAAAAAGATCTAATTATTACGCCAAGTCTATCCCATTCTAGCCTTGTGGTAGCGCTGTTGTCCCAGGTTGTCGCTCTATGAACCGGTCCTTATGGAGAGTGGCCAACCAAGCACTAAGCACCGTGCTGGCCCCCTAAACCATGTTTCTACAAAAACATCTTTTAACGAGACGTGAGCCACTCATCCACACAGAGGGCCACTCTCAGAATTAAATTCAAGTAAACCATTAATCAATTTAATTAAAAAGGACCAAAGTGTGTTATAGCGCAGCAACCTAGCACAACTAACCAAAATGCAACCCAAAGGTATATATAAAGGATATAAAGTGGCTAGGAAAGTCCTTATAGGCATACAGTATTAAAATGCAGAATGAAATTGTAATTAAAGGTGATAGGTTGTTCATGTTACACTTGCCTTCCTCGTACTGCTCTGGCTGCTGCTCAAAGTGCTCGGAAGACGGCTGCTCCGGGTACTGGTACTGGGGCTCCTCAGATGGATCAACGTCTACACACGAACACATGGCCAAAACAATGCACAAAATAAGCATATAGGCAAACACTAACAAAAAGCTAAAGAACAGTACATCAATACATAAAAACAGCAAGAAAAACTAAGCTAAAACTATTCTACTCGATACAACGATCGCGTGGACATAAAGAACGCTAAAAACGGAGCTAAAACGCATTTTCTAGGCCAAAAACAAGTCCTTGGGGCTTATTTGTAATAAAAATTAAGTTTCAAGGGGTTTTCTGCAAAAATCGAGGGCTAAAACATAATTATCCATTAGTTCTAGGGTCTAGCGCGTAAAACTGCCAAGGGTGGACGGCGGGTTTGATTTCTGGAAAACTCAGGGGGGTCCGTGTAAAATTTTGGGCTTAACTGCGATTATTTTTCAAAGGCGGAGGACTGCTGGTTCATTCGAGTAAAGAGCAGGGGCTCTTAAGCAAAAACGCCAGGGCTGACCGTTATCTGCTTAAGTTGACTTGGGGTAGATCTATTTTGGGCCGTTCGATCTGGATTGAATGGTGACGATGCGCCTGGGCGTGGGATCGGCGGCGCTGGTCGCCGGAGGGCGAGTTCCCGCGGCGGCGCTAAGTCAAACCTCACCGGAGTTCATTGAAAACAATGCTCCAGGGGTCAAATCGACCCGTGCTTGGGTCAGGCGGGTTCGGCGCAACATGCGTAGCCCACCTAGGGTTACAGAGGGGCTCGCCGAGGCGTTAGGCGGCGAGCGCAAGGGCGGCGGCGGGTCTGCACGGCATGACTCGCCGGTGTGCGCGTTCGTGCGGTGCTCTGGGCTCGAGGACGAGGGCAAAAGGCTGTGGTCGCGTGCGCAGTGCAAGAGCAAGTGCAGGCAAGTCTTGCGCGGGGCGGCGCGGCGTGGCGGGGTGCCCGCCACGGCGGACCGCGGCTGCGCGGCGGCGGAGCGCCGGTCGTGCGGTGTTCCAATGCCGTGAACGGCCTACGTGCTGAGCTTCTTAGCGCAAAAGAGCAAGAGATGCACTGGGGTGCTTACAGCGGGTCGGGATCGGGTTGGAACGCAGCGCAGGTCGTCAGCGTCGAGCTCCTGCGGCGGCGCTGAGGCGGTGCTCGCGGAGGAGATGCTGCAGCGGTGCTCCGGTCGTCCTTTCCCCAAGGAAGGTCCGCGGTGGTGCTGTGAAGGCGTTCAAAGGGTCAGCTTGGCCGGCGGTCCACCGACGGCGAGGAATCGGGCGGCGAACAGAGCTCACCAGAGTTGAAGTTCGGGCTCAATTCCGGCGACACAAGGGCCCAAAGTCGGTGCAGGGGCTGCAGGAAGTCTCCTAGGGCTGCGGCGAAGCTTATGTGGGGGTTGGGGCGGCCCAGTATGCAGCGGAGCAGCGGTTCTTCGGCGGCACAGGGGCGCGGCACGGCGGAGCTGCGGCGGGGCGTGGCTGTGCTTGGCTCTGGGCTGCGCTGGAGGGCGAAGGTGGCGGCGGCGTGGCGTGTGAGGTGCAGGGAAGGTCGCAGGTGCTAGATAAGGAGGACCGGGGATCCTGGGGAAGCGTGCCACGGATGGAAAACCGGCGAGATTCGCGGGATTGAATCCGCGCGCGTGAGAAGCGGATCGAGCCGTTGCGCTGCGTGATCCCGGGCTCAGGCGAAGCTTCTAGAGGCTGGGCGAGGCTGTTCTGTGGGTCACGGGGGCGGGTGGCGCGGCTTGGTCCACGGCGCAGAGGAGCGGAGCGAGCAGGGCAGACGGGAGCGCGAGCGGGCGTCACGGCGGGGAAGATGGGTCTGACCCGTGGGGTCCGGGTGGCAGGGGGAGGAGGGGCGCGTGCGACGCGGTGCTGGGTGAACGGGCTGAGGCGCTAGCTGGGCCGCGCTGAGGTGTGGGTCGGGCCGAGTGCGGGGAGGGATTGGGCCGACGGGTTTGGGCTGAGTGTTGGGCTGGGCTTGGGAAGTTGGGTTTGGGTTTTTGCTTTGGGTTTTTCCTTTTCTACTTCTATTTCTCACTCAAGCTCAACTATTTGAATTCAAAAGAAATTTTGAATTCAAACCCCTATGAAATCAGACAATTAAAACAATGCATCAACATGAATGCATCAACAAAGTTAAACCTAAGAAAATTTTTAATTACTTGTGAAACAAAAACTAGATTAAATGCAAGACTAACACAATAAACCTTAGGAATTTGAATAAAGCCAATTTAATTTATTAATAAATGCTGAAATTTAAATTAGGGTGTTACAACGGAGGAGTCGAAACACTGCGTGGACGGGGCTCCGGTGCGGCGGAGGGGCGTGGCCACGGCGGCGCAGCGCTCTGCTCTGCTCGGCGGAGCTGCGCGGCGTGGTGCGACGGCTAGGGTTTACGGCGGTGCTCTGCTGGATTGGGAGAGGCGCAGGGGGGTCGTGGGTGGTATTTATAGGGCGGCGGAGTGCCCTTGGCGTGCGTGCCCGGGAAGGAAAGCCCGCCGAGAATCTCGGCGTGCCGGGCGCGGCAGCTGCGCGAGGAAGGGGACGAGCCTGACGGCTGGGCCCGGGCCGTCAGCGGCTGGGCGAGCGCGTGCGGCGCGGCTGGCAGGTGGGTCCAGGGGCACGGAACCGTGAGCGGAGCGGGAGCGTGGGGCGGACCGGGCCACGTGGCGCGGGGCAGGCCGGGGAGCGGGCTGGGCAGGTGGCGCGCGCGCGCGGGAAGGCAGTGGGGAAGTCGGGGCCGCGGGGAGAGCGGGGCTTGCGGGAGCAGGCCGGCGCGAGCCGGGCCTGGGGTGTGGGCACCGGTTTGGGCCGCGAGAAAAGTGGGCCGCGGGCTGAGGAAAAGAGAGGAAGAGGGTTGGGCCGTTGCGGGTTGGGCCGCGGGAGAGGGTTGGCCTGGGCTGAGGTGGGTTTGGGTCCGGGTTAGGTTTTCTATTTTCCTTTCTCTTTTCTATTTCTACTTCAAACAAAGTTTGAATTCAAATCAAAATTTGAATTCAAACCACACTCAAAATAATTAAAACTATGCACCAGCATGAATGCAACACCAAAATTTAAACCTATGATAAAATTTTAATTACTTAAGGAACAAAATTGAATTAAATGCCATACTAAACACAATAAACCTTAGAAATTTAAATAAAGCCAATTAAATTTATTATAAAATGCTGAAATTTAAACTAGGGTGTTACATTTACCAAATCCAAAAAATTTGGAAATGAAGTGAGTAAAAATTCAAAACTAAGATTACTCTTTTCTATTTTGCATATGGGTTGCCCGGGACTCGAACCCAGAACTAGTCAGATGGAGTAGATAATTCTTCCTTGTTACAATAAAAAAAACCCTCCTCAAATCGTGCTTGCATTTTTCATTGCACACGACTTTCCCTATGTAGAGTAAATGCTTAAAGGCTTTGTCAAAAGCCTAATACACTTTAGTAGAAAGAGTACATTTTCATTGTGGCTAATAAATAATGAATATCGGAGGTAAACTCCAGCCGGGTGGCGTAATGCACCCGCCTAACCCTGAGGGTGAGTAATCTCGGGGGTAGCTAAAGTTTTGCCTGACCAGGAGTAAGAACACGAGAAGAACACCCAAGGATTTACAGTGGTTCGGGCTGCCGGATTATAATACTCCACGTCCACATGTGTGTTGTATTGTGTCATGGGATTTCTAGGGTACCCACAGCTGGGTGGCGGAACGCACCCGCCTATTCCCAGAGAGGGAGTGCTCGGGGAGGTACTAGGCGATTGGGCTGATCTTGCCCTGAGATAAGTACACAAGAACACGCGATCTAGAGTGGTTCGGGCCGCCGGAGCGTAATACCCTACGTCCACTAGGAGAAGTTTTGATCTCTGTTGTGTATGAGTTTATCCTCTGCCGGGCCTTGGCTCTCACCTAGCCTGAGTTTCCTTCTAGCGGGCGCCCCCTTTTATAGACCAAGGGGGCGGATACATAAGACATTGGGGCCCCGACAAGTGGGCCCAACGTGACTGCGCAGCATACTACGCAGAGTATTTAGATGGGTACAGTGGTTACGAATCTTTCCTCCGATACGCTCCCACGCCCTGCTAGCGCTACAGTGGTCTTCTCTTGTCCCATCACCAAGGTGTCCGTTGGAGGAGCGTAGCTTGCGGCGTAGCCTGTGGAGGCTATTATGTAGGCGTCATAATGGGTGAAGCCGAGCCGTCGTATCCATCTGTTATGGCAGACTTGGCAGGCGCGGCGTGGGCGGCGCCAGTAGCTCCACTATCTTGGTAATATGCGATCAATAGTGTCCCCTGGTCAAAGTATCGCCTCGGCTTCTGCTACATCAATGCGGACGTTCCCCTGTCGTAATGAATGCAGTGGTGGGTGAAGCTTAGTATAGAGACCAAGCGGCCTTGTACATGCGTCCGTGCTTGTAGACACATGTCGGCTCCGGACCACCCCGAGGCATGGCGTCGACTTCTTCTCTTAGCGAGGGGTCCGGTTACCATACTGGGGGTCCGGGACCCCATGAGGGGTCCGAAACTTCCGCGGGGGTCCGGACCCCTCGGGAGGTCCGGAACTTCCGCGGGGGTCCGGACCCCTCGGGAGGTCCGGAGCCCCGGCTGTTCGGACTGCCCGCCTCTTCCGGGACACGCGTCGCTCCCGGATCTTTCCCAGTCGTGAGGCAGGTCCGGAACCGTTGCCGAGAGATCAGGACTCCGGACCACAGGGGTCTGGCTGTTTGGTCGTAGTCATGGATAACTACAAGGCCCTTGCCTAGATACAGCAAGAAGGGGTACCCCAGTCCTGGGGTACCGACAGTGGCCCCTGGGCCCACCTCGGGAGAGGTACGAACCCGCGGGTGGGGCCACTATCGTGATGTGTTTCTACGCAACTTGATTACGTTGGTGTGCTTATACAAAGAGCGGGTGCTCCGGACCCCTGAGGCCGGTACACTGGTTGCCAGGTTCAGGCTCTAGAGTGCTCTCCACAGGGCGACGAAGGTGTAGGCTTAGGGTGCGGAACCAAGCTAAGCGACTACACTGACCTCGGATCGCTCAGGGAGCAAGCACCACTTCCCGGACCTGGCTCTAGGCGACCGTGGCGAGCGGTCTCCGCCGGAGCGGGCCACCGGAGTGGACTTGAGGCGACCGTGGCGAGCGGTCTCCGCCGGAGCGGGCCACCGGAGTGGACTTGAGGCGACCGTGGCGAGCGGTCTCCGCCGGAGCGGGCCACCGGAGTGGACTTGAGTCGACCGTGGCGAGCGGTCTCTGCCGGAGCGGGCCACCGGAGTGGACTTGAGTCGACCGTGGCGAGCGGTCTCTGCCGGAGCGGGCCACCGGAGTGGACTTGAGGCGACCGTGGCGAGCGGTCTCCGCCGGAGCAGGCCACCGTAGTGGACTTGAGTCGACCGTGGCGAGCGGTCTCCGCCGGAGTGGGCCACCGGAGTGGACTTGAGTCGACCGTGGCGAGCGGTCTCCGCCGGAGCGGGCCACCGGAGTGGACTTGAGTCGACCGTGGCGAGCGGTCTCCGCCGGAACGGGCCACCGGAGTGGACTTGAGTCGACCGTGGCGAGCGGTCTCCGCCGGAGCGGGCCACCGGAGTGGACTTGAGGCGTTGCTGATGATCCGATGAAATATACCACCGGATCTGAGTAGTAAGGTGCGAGAAACCAAGCCTTATACTAGAAGGGAGCTCGGGACCTTTAAAGATAGCAGTTCTCGGATACTAGAGTACTTGTAACAGGGTAGTGAAGTACGTAAACTTAGGGTACATTGCCAGCCTAAGCTACGCGGAGCTTCTCTACCCCAGGATACGGGTTCTACTTCTCCGGACCAGGTCCTTAGGGGTCCGAACTGCCTTCCAGCTTGAAGAGGTGTCCCCACCTGGCCACAAGCCAGCAACTTATCTTGAATTGTTAGCAATAATAGGAAGATTCCGTTTCAGTGGAAAGAATAGCTAAACCAAGGCGAATAAATGTAATCAATGGTGGTGCCTAGATAAAACTGAGAAAGAAAATCTCCTTTATTATTGTGGTTGTTACGGTATACATCAGAGGTCGGGATTACGAGGTCGGACCTCTACCGCTCCGGACCGTAGCTTGCCTGTTTGTGCGATAGGGCCAGAGGTCGGGTTTACAAGGTCGGACCTTGACCGCTCTGGACTCACACATAGGCGCCACGCTATTACAAAGGAGGAATTTTCTTTCCCTTAGAAGCAACCTACGGCTGCATGCTATACAGCGTGTTCTTCTCCTGTTGGAAGTGGCACGGCCACTCCTAAATTCTTCATAGTCGTCGGAGGCGAAGGCGTTCTAGATGTGCCTGAACTGCATCATCCAGCATCACCTCGGGTGCCCGGGGGGCCACTCCTTGCCTAAGAGCTGTCATATGCTTAGGTAGCATGAGACAAATTCTTTGGCTTTGAATGGGAGAGGCCCCCTGCCGCCGCCGACGTCTGCCGATGGAAGCCAGACGCCCTTGCGCAGCAGAAGGACCGGTGCGACGCACGGAGAGGTGCGGTCGTTCGCCGGCTTGTCCTTGGTGCTAGCGCCAGGGGTCCCACGCCTGGCGGCGGGGCCTTGCCTGCAGCAGCACCAAGCTACGCTGAGGCGGATCTCCTGTGCTGGCGACGACAGGACGACACAGCCAACTTCCTTCGGGATGGCCGTCGGCTCCGGGCTCCATGTTGAGAGAAAGCCTTGAACCGACGCCATGCCGCCGGAGAGGAAGCATGGCCGTTGCTTGAGAGAAAACCTTGAGCCGACACTGGGATGGCGCGGGGCGGCACGCAACAGGCGTCACCCACACGCACCACCGTGCCGGCTCTGAGGCGTTGCCGTGGCGACGCACAGCAGGCGCCGCTGCCGTGCACCGTCGCACCGAGGGCGCTGGTGCCACAGCGTAGTAACATGCGGCGTAGGTGCCACCATGCCTCTCTTCATCTTCTTGTTCGTCGTTGCAGAGGATGAACATGGCCTCAGAAGCCTGAAGATCCAGCCAGCGCCTGTTCCTCCGCACGGACGGCGCCAGATGTCGTGGGATTTCTAGGGTACCCACAGCCGGGTGCCGGAACGCACCCGCCTATTCCCAGAGAGGGAGTGCTCGGGGAGGTACTAGGCGATTGGGCTGATCTTGCCCTGAGATAAGTACACAAGAACACGCGATCTAGAGTGGTTCGGGCCGCCGGAGCGTAATACCCTACGTCCACTGGGAGAGTTTTGATCTCTGTTGTGTATGAGTTTATCCTTTGCCGGGCCTTGGCTCTCACCCAGCCTGAGTTTCCTTCTAGCGGGCGCCCCCTTTTATAGACCAAGGGGGCGGATACATAAGACGTTGGGGCCCCGACAAGTGGGCCCAATGTGACTGCGCAGCATACTACGCAGAGTATTTAGATGGGTACAGTGGTTACGAATCTTTCCTCCGATACGCTCCCACGCCCTGCTAGCGCTACAGTGGTCTTCTCTTGTCCCGTCACCAAGGTGTCCGTTGGGGGAGCGTAGCTTGCGGCGTAGCCTGTGGAGGCTATTATGTAGGCGTCATAATGGGTGAAGCCGAGCCGTCGTATCCATCTGTTATGGCAGACTTGGCAGGCGCGGCGTGGGCGGCGCCAGCAGCTCCACTATCTTGGTAATACGCGATCAATAGTGTCCCCTGGTCAAAGTATCGCCTCGGCTTCTGCTACATCAATGCGGACGTTCCCCTGTCGTAATGAATGCAGTGGTGGGTGAGGCTTAGTATAGAGACCAAGCGGCCTTGTACATGCGTCCGTGCTTGTAGACACGTGTCGGCTCCGGACCACCCCGAGGCATGGCGTCGATTTCTTCTCTTAGCGAGGGGTCCGGTTACCATACGGGGGGTCCGGACCCCTCGGGAGGTCCGGAACTTCCGCGGGGGTCCGGACCCCTCGGGAGGTCCGGAGCCCCGGCTGTTCGGACTGCCCGCCTCTTCTGGGACACGCGTCGCTCCCGGATTTTTCCCAGTCGTGAGGCAGGTCCGGAACCGTTGCCGAGAGATCAGGACTCCGGACCACAGGGGTCCGGCTGTTTGGTCGTAGTCATGGATAACTACAAGGCCCTTGCCTAGATACAACAAGAAGGGGTACCCCAGTCATGGGGTACCGACATATTGCTTGTATGAGTTGTGTGTATGTGTTTTAGAGGATGCTTGAACTTGTTTTCTACTAGGCGTCGGGAGACGTCCTAATCTTAGCGTGCACTCTCCCTTTTATAGTCCAAGGGAGACACGTACATGGCCGTTGGGACCCCGACAGGTGGGCACAGCGATGATGTATTAAATAACATACTATATAGAGCATTATGGCGCTATAGTCGATGGAAATCTCATCCTGGGATTCCCTGCGCTGCCATCGTGGATCCTCTGACCGGGACAGATCTTCAGACCGACGTGCTTGTCCCGTCTTGTCGGCGCGACTCCTACAGCTAGCAGAGTAGGCTGCGGCACGCGTATCAACCAGCTGCATAGCTTGCGGCATGATGGGGAGAGCTGTGTCGTCGCCTCCACTTAATGCGGTGGACAGACGCGCACACGACGCTTGTGGCTACACTGTGCGCCTCGGTAACTCGCAACTCGTTATGCGGTCATTCGAGCCTACCTCGGTAACTTGCGAGCGACAGTGCTGTCTGACAAAAGCTGCCACGTGCGCAGCGGCATCGGGGCATGCCTCAACCACCTGCATTTAATGCGGTAGGTGGGCAAGTGTAACACCCCTGTGTTAATCGTGCTCGCTAATCACGGGTTTAATCACTAAGCATGGCGTAAGCGTGTCATTAGCGCTAATCGCGTTCGCATAATAAACATCATTTTAGCCGTGTTTGAACCCGTTTTTCTCGATGATCCGAGCCTCAAATCAACTTTCGCCCAAAACGAAAGTTGTAGATCTTCTTTTCCTCTACAACTTTTATTTTGGCCAAATTTCAAGTTCCTATATAAAAATTTGAGTTTTGGAGGGTCAAACTAGAGTCAATTTGAGTCAAATGAGTTCACTGTTTATCCCTGTTCTTCCACTGTGCTCGCCCATACCGCAACCGGCGCTACGCCGGCCACTCCACACGTCGCGACCGCCGGCGATCCTCGCCCTCCGTGCGCCGCTCTTATCCTTGCGCACGCCCTGGAAGCTTCCAATCCCGTCCCGTCCCTTCCCTTCCCTTCCTCGAGCCCGCGCGAGCAGGGCACGAGCAGAGCGCCGCCACTCACCGCGCCGGCCAAACTCCGCTGCCCCGCCTCGATCCTCCGCACCCCGAGTCACTCCACCTCGTCCTTCGCCTCCTACGCCCCTCCACGAGCCCGTTCGAGTCGTCCCCCGGCCGAATCGGCCTCGCGCCGGCCGGCCGCCATTGTTAGGCCGCCCGGAGCTCCGCCCCGCCGTCGATCCTCGTCCTTCGGCCACCCTCCGCCCAAATCGAGCCCTCGGTGAGCTCGGATGCGACCCCCTCCTCCCAGTCCCCTCCCCCGCGCGAATCCCCCACCGCCGCCGACGGTTCGCCGCCGCGGGCGCTCTGCGCGCCGCGCGCGCACACCGCGGGGCTGCCCTGCGCGGGGCCCCACACCCTCGCTGCGCGCCCCGGGCCCGCCTGCCCGTCCTGGTCGTGGGCCCGCGCCGCAGCACCGCCGGCCGGCCCCCGCCGGCGGGGAACGCCGCCGCCGTGGTGCCACCCGTTGCCATGGCCATGGCCATGGCGTGGAGAAGGGGAGGGCGCTGGGAGCTGGGCTCCCACTGACGTGTGGGGCCCGGCTGTCAGCCTCTCCTTTTTGTTTTGTTATGTTTTCCAGAAATTATTATTTCGGTTGAAAACTTTAAAAATGTGTAGAAAAATATAGAAAAATGTGAAAAATTCAAACTAAATTTTGTTAGGTTTCTAAAATCAAGATCTTCAGAGAAAAAATACTCATGCATGGGAAATGTCACTTTCGCCCCTGCTAAAAATTTGGTTTGTGTTTAAGCTAGTTTATTTAATACCAGTTGTTCTGTTGTTCTAAAAATTATGAAAATTTCGCAGTGCCTTACTCCTTGCATGTATAATCCACTATAAAAATTTCGTGTGCTAATGTTGTGCACTTTTGTGTAAATCTATTTATGTTTAGTTTACCTTGCTAGAGTTGAATAAATGATTTCTATCAGCAATAAATGTTGGAAAAATTAGATGGCATGCTTTATCAATATCACGTTAAGCTGGTAAATTTTTGTTGCTAGATCATGTATGCAAGTTAGGTTTTTGCTTTTAATTTTCCCCTAGCTATGCTCTTTTCTTTTATAAATTTTGTTAGTTAATCATTTTCCTGTATGTGTAACCTCAACAAAACAAGCTTCTGTCTTAATCCATGCTACTCTAAGCAAGTTTAGTAGTTGTTGTTTTGAAGGAAACACTTCAGGCTAAAAGGCATTAGAACCAAAGACTGCACATCAGTTTTAAACCATTTCTGTTGTAACCATAGTTGTGAGGTTGTTCCGTAAATGCTTTTAGAGTTTGGTTTGTGCCTCTCTTTGTGTGTATTGCATTGTATTGCATCTTTTCATGAGTATCATGCGTGGCATATTTTATTCGTATAGATGCTGAAACCGAAGTCGCCTACGAGCTGATCGCCGAGCCGATCCAGGAGCCGCAAGTGGGAGAGTAGCAGGAGGACACAGTCGAACCCACTTCTGAAGAAGTCGCTAACCCCGCTGACCTGCAAGGCAAGCCCCGGAGCATAATCCTAATTTAAGTATTAAATGTTTATTTAAGTATTTGTGCATTTAAGTCTTAGGAGTTATATGAAACCCTAGTATGCATGTTTTCCCTAGGTACTTGTGAGTCCATACTAGTGTGCAGGTATCGTTAGCATTGCTTTGCTAAGTAGGATCTCGGTAAAAGTCCAGTGATTACTGTTACTCGTGAGTTTTAGGATCTTGATTCTTAGCTATGGCTTTGAAAATGAGTTGATGAGTAAAGAGAAATGGAGATCGGTAAGCTAATTACCTGATTTGCACCGATACTTTGAATTGCGCCCCGCTACTCTGGGAGTGGAATGATGGCGGGTGTTGGAGTGTATGTCGCCTCCGGGTTCTCCGGGAGTTCGCCGTGAGGGGCCTTCACCCGGGTTTTGGCATGCGTGATTCAGACGTCGGGGTAAAGAGGGGAACGATTGATGTGTGTTACTCGACGGGGTTTACGCGTGTTGTGTCTGTTAGGTCCACCTTGCAAGGTTAAATCGGATCGATTCGTCGTTTCTCTCGGTTAAGAGAACCTTGGTCACTTCGTCACATCGTAGTAAAGGATGAAATGTGAATGATTTGAAGACGTTTGAATGGTTTTAATAGAGGTTTAATGTGATCAACCAGGGTGCTCTAGATGTCCAGGCTAATCTGCTGTTACTTGTCAAACGAAATGTAGCTAAAATATTGAAAGTAAGGATCCAGCATTAGTAGCTTTTCAGCAAAACAAACCCAGAGCCAAAAACCTGCGTGTCTAGGAGTCGGCTAAGTATATACCATAGTCGGGTAAGTCTTGCTGAGTATTAGTATACTCAGGGTTATTGTTGTAACCCTCCTGAGCAGGTTGTGTCCCCGCTGACTTTGAGGAAGTCTGTGCGTCCTGGATTGGACAACCGCTTCCTCCGGGTTGGACCGTCGAGTGGGTCCCATCTTCTCCGTGAAGTTTGGGCCAGTTGGCAGCACATCGTGGGCAAGATGTGAGGCCCACTTTTATCGTCGTTTGTAGTACTTTATTGTATTTCGAACTCGGTTTTTAAACTTCCGCTGTGTAATTGAACTCTGTCGTTTGTATTCAAACCTTTTATGTAAAGCTCGTGTTATAAATTAATTTGAGGTTTTCTGTATGCATGTATCACCTGTGCTCATCTTCGTGCGAGACTTTAGTGCAAATGTGATCCTGGAGTACAATAGTTTAATCGGGATTTACCCGACGGACTGCCGGATTACACCGTTTTAAGTGCGTGGAAACTTGATTATTCATTAAGATGATAGTTAAGGCACTTAAGCCTATTTAATTTGGGCGGATCTGCTACAGCAAGCTTCCAGCGGAAGGCTTGCACCCGCGCATGCGAGACACGTGGCGGCCTCGGACCTCCCTTGGCAGAGAGCTGGGCTCCGCACATTCTGGGGTCCGGATGGCCACGTGGAGGTCCCGGACCCGCCTGCAGGGTCCATGCCTCCAGCTGCTAGTGCTCAGCGTTCCACCCAGGGGCACGTGGCGATGCCAGACCCGTCCCCGAGTGGAGAACGGGTCTGGGGCCGTTGCCCCGCTGGCTGGACTGGACCCTTGGGCCCAACTGCCCAGCTTTTTAAGGCGTAGTTACGAATAACCTCCGGTATCCTTCGCCTAGACACAGTAGGAGGGGTACCCCAATCGCAGGGTACTGACAATGAATATTAAATATATATACTCCATATGTTTTATTTACATGTCATATTAGGTTTGTTCTAAATCAAATTTGACAAACTTTGACCAAGTCTATAGAAAAATATATCAACAACTATATTATCCAATATATGCACTATCAACATATACTTCATGGTGCATTCAATGAAACAAATTTAGTATTATAAGTGTTATTATTTCTTTCTACAAGTTTGATCAAAGTTTGCTAAGTTTGACTTAGGACAATAACATGTAAATAAAAATAGAGGGAGTAGTTTCCATTGTTCCAAATGTTAAACATAAATTTTAATGTAAAAATAAATAAACATGCATACTAGGTACACGTATTTACACATGATGCGGTGACAGATCTGGCTATAGCGAAGCCGCCAAAAATTGAAGGAGGGATATTAGCAAACGACGGATATCATGTAAGATGATGGTTGAGAGCAATATATTGCTAGCTCGCCGTCTCTTCCAAGATTGAGAACAACTGCAGAGATATATGTCTACATACATCCAACGAGTCCACCGCACAAGATAAATTCTATTTAAAATATATTTTATAAATAAAATATTTTTTAAAATAAAAGAAATGAAATAATCAGATAAGTAAGTGCTTTTCATCGTACTAGATAACATAAAGGGAAAAAAGTAGATAATGGGAAAACTTGGGAGTAAGAATAGAAAGAAGACGGCTACAAGGCATGCCAAAACTAGTAAAAATAAAAACATGGGAAGAAGAGAGTAGTCTAGGGATTTTCCGGTCCCGTCAATCTCTCTGCTCGCCTCTCGCGCGTTGTCTGCCTGCCTTCCTTCTGCTTCGACCGGGACGCCGCTTCCCATCTCCTCCTCCCTTTCTCTCTCCTCCAGCCGAAACGCGTCCAAACCCTAACCCTAAACACCTCCCCCACCAACCCCCCACCACCCCAACAACCTCCGCCCAATCTTCCCCACCCCGCTGACCATCTGGCTGCCCCCCTCCCGATTCGCCACGCTGGCCTGATTCGATCCATGTAGGTGACCAAGCTCCCCGACCTCACCTCATCATGGCTGCCGGCTGAGGGATAAGTAGGAGACACACCCAGCGTCCATGTCATTGGGAGATCTCATGGCGTCCAGGCTCATCCACTCCTCGTCCTCGCCGTCGACGGCCGCTGCCGAATCACCACCGCAACCACGTCACGGATGAGCTCCCCTTAGCCAACGGTCCGGAGCCTAGGAATGGGCTGGAGCCCGCCGAGGTGGAGAAGCCGGCGCCCGTGGCGTACCTGCCCCAAGTGGTGGTGCTGTGCGAGCAGCGCCATGACGGGATCGACGAGGCTGCGGCCGCCGCCTCCGGGCCCTCCACCAGCGGCCTCGTCTCCAAGTGGTGCCCAAAGGATCGGGTAATGGATGCGATCCAGTATGCAGATGCGCTTTCTACCGATTCTGCTATTATACCTGATTGTTTGCTGGACTCGGAGCGTTTCGGCTTGGAGGGATTCATAGGGTTGCAATTAACTGATTGAGCTTAAAAATGGTAAATTAGTCGGGTGAAGTGGTTATACTGCAAACTCAAAATTGTTAATCAAAATTTCCGTTACCAAAAAGATTTTAACTGCGGCGCTGCCAGATGTAATGAGACCCCGGAAGTCACGGAATAAGTAATGACAAGTTCACTAGTCTTGCAAGCTGGACAATTGTGATGTGGTGGAGTGAGTTATTGTTTGCCACAGCTGAGTATCTTCTGCTTCTGAGGTGATCGGCTTTAATAACAATTAATACAAAATAGAAATTATTGTAGCCTGCTATGACATCAGACTCGTGCGCATTCTTAATTTTATCGACCAGTTATGCATAGCATGGTGATTACCAGCAGGGACGGAGCCAGGATCCATGCTCGGCGTGCTGCAGCACGGGTCCAGCTCAGTTCATCCCACATAAGCCTGTATAGTATTTAGTCCAAAATAGTATTATTTTAGCATAATTTTAATTAACCTGGTGTTATTTACTGGCTTAGCCTGGGCTGGAGGGGCTTTCTATCTCCGCCCCTGATTACCAGTGTTTCAACCAGTCTTTTTTTATACCAAGTAAACAGTATTACTCTGGATTTGCCTAACATGTACTGTCAATGTTGTGATGAGTATGGTGGCCTCCGCATACCTACATATACAACAAAATGGAAATTGCACAATCCTCAAAGTATTTTTGGGGTCCAATAGTCGCTATTGCATTCAGAATGAATGCCTAGTCTCCCTTCCAAGTGACACAACTTATCAGTGACTGGCATCATATATTGTTAAAGAAATACTAAGTCGCTTGTTTACTGTTGGTGAAACTATAAGTTAAAACATGGATCATATTGTTTAGTATAGCCATTGGCTGAAGCAAAGTTTGCTGCCCAAGTTATTAGTGCCACTGGAGGCTTAAAGAATGCTTATGTGATTCCACTGTAACAAAGCTGGCGTGTAAGCCAACAGTGGCCTCAGGGATGCCACATTGTGCATATTGCAATTGCATGAAGCACCAGACCAGATGGGGCATTGGGTGTTTATTATAGCTGGCATGTGGCATGCAATGTTTTGAGTGTTGGTCCGAAACATAAATTACTACGTCATTATGAAATTTATAGCTATTTAATGTTTTGTTTTGTCTGTCCATGGGATGATTCTCCGTGTTTCCTACGAGCAGCCCGATTGCAACAAGTAGCATCATGCATGGTTCTCCCCAGTCAGATGATTCTTCCCAACACTCTGATTCAGGCATATTACTGATAGAGAATGCAAGTAATGGTGGCCTCAGCTACACTAGATCGAGGCCTGCTGACTGTGTCATTTATTCTCAATATATATCAACTATGTGTTCTGTTGCTAAAGATCCTTACCCAAGAATTGCAACTATTGGTCGGAGAGCACTGTCCCTTATAGGTGTCGAGCAAGTGGTCATGAAAAACAGATTTAACAGTG
>NC_053151.1:1485000-1595000 GCF_016808335.1 Panicum virgatum
CAGCCTTGCTTGTGGCTCCACTTTGTTTTCAGGTGATACTTTTGAAGATCAGATAGCTAGTTTGACTTGGCCGTGTGTTTTACCGCCTGGTTGGTCGGTGGAGTGGGATACGACTCCGGCCAACGATGACAATGCCGAGTGATGTCATGTACGGGCTTCATCATGACATCATGTATCGTCATTTATAACTCATTTTATTTCCGCTGCAGTGAACTCTGAACTACTTTCTTTTCGAACTTCAATTACCTTTCGGAGTTTTCGAAACTGGTTTGTAATAATTAAGTTAAGACTCTGTAATGTATTATATCTGTGAAATGTAGTACTCTCTGGACTCACCTTCGTGTGGGTTGCATGTAAGCTTTGGGTTCGATCGACGGTCAGGTGGATTCTTCGGGACTTTACCCGACAGCACTGCCGAATTACTCCGTTTGAAGTGCGTGTTAGCCGGGATTATTTTTAAGACGATGGTTAGCGCACTTGAGCCAGATTAATTAGGGCGGTACTAACCAAGGCGGGATTATTTTTAGACTAACCAAGACGGCACATTTCATTCCAGTACATACTACTTACACTGCCAAGAAGTATGCTGAGATCTATCTCGATCGCATTGTTTGCTTGCATGGGGTACCCAAGACAATCATTTCTGATCGTGGGACACAGTTTGTTGCACACTTTTGGGAAAAGTTGCAAGCATCCCTTGGGACAAAATTAATTCGAAGCTCAGCTTATCACCCACAGACTGATGGACAAACTGAGAGGGGGAACCAAATCCTGGAAGACATGTTGAGGGCTTGCGTCATTCATTATGACAAGAGTTGGGACAAATGTCTAGCTCTAGCGGAGTTCTCGTACAACAATAGTTACCAAGAGAGTTTGAAAATGGCACCATTTGAGGCCTTATATGGTCGACGGTGTCGTACCCCTTTGAGCTGGTCGCAAGTCGGAGAACGAGTGGTATTCGGGCCCGATCTCGTATCAGAGGCAGAAGAGAAGGTGAGGGTAATACAAGAGAATTTGAAGGCCGCCCAGTCTAGGCAAAAGAGTTATTTTGATAAAAGGATAGACCCTTTGCAATTTGAAGTGGGTAATCATGTCTATCTTCACGTCTCGCCAACCAAGGGTGTGCAGAGATTCGGCGTGAAGGGCAAATTAGCTCCCCGATATGTTGGCCCTTATGAAATCACTGATATTTGTGGACCCGTAGCCTATAGACTACGACTTCCTCCTCGACTGGCAGCAGTACATGAGCAGCACATCTTGGCAGGCACGTGTTGTTCCGTACAATAGGAGCAGCCACCATGTTAGTGGTCTCCAGAGGTTCTGCCGGGATAATGGGATCAAGGTGGGGGATGTGTGCACCTTCAAAATCGTTGACACTACCCTGTGGCATGTCATCATCGAGCCTCGGTAACCTAGTACCAGTTAGCACATCAATTCACCTGTGTTTTGGTATCTGTTGTTAAAAAAACACAGGATGTTACTGTTCGTAGCATTGGATGTACAGGTTTTACCGGTACCTTGACTTGTACTGTTATAAGTGCTTGATTGGAACACTTCAGGGAGAGGTCCTGTCTGCAGACTCAGGGTGCAGTTACAAGATCGATGTCATTGGCTTAACTTCATCGAATTGATTAACTTAGATCGGGTGGTGATGGAGAGGAAGTTTCAGGTTTGTAAGCTAGCTAAGATTCAGGTTCTAGCCAAGGTTGAACCTTAGAGAGCAATCAGATGCAGCAAAGGTCAAAGTTCACGTTGTTTGTGAACCTACTATGAGGCTAGAAGTTCGGTTTCATTGTGGTGGCTTTGAACCTGACTGAACTATATGTTTTTAATCAAGAAAACTCTTGATTAATACTTATCAAACTGTGCTAAAACCAAAGCTTATATTTCTTTTTTGGAAAATGATAAATAATGCTGACAGTGCACGCATAATTAACCTACTAAACACGGTGTCATACTGGTGGTACTATCTACACATAATTTACCGGGCAGATTACAAAAACCCAACATTAACCTACTTAAACTGTCAATCTTAGGTCAACAACGAACCCTTCCAACGTACATACATAAACTGAAAAAAAATCTAACCTTGGTAAATGCCCCCATCAAACTACAAACAAATAGAACTAAATAAAACATTGCAATCCTTGGTAATATACTCCCGCTAAATATTCCTAAATGGAAAAGTCTAATTTGAGCCCTCTAGTCTCGTGATTTCGAGTATACAAGAAATGGAAGGGGCGGTGATGTCAAGGGAAGGGGAGGGGACGTCGGGAGGGGGGAGTAACAAATTGATGCACCTTCAACTCCGGTGACGGGTGACCTCTTCTTCGACGAGCACCTCTTCTCCGACAACAGCACCAATATCGATGAGCACATGAGAGTTAGGGTGGAGTCTTAAGTTGAGAAGAAGTTTTGTGGCTACCGGAATAGTGGGAAGGATTGAAAGCTCGCCGGCTTGGGGTTTAGGATGGTGAGAGGATAGTGGCGTTGTCCTATCACGGTGGTAGAGGAGGCCGGTTGGGAGGATCAATGGCAGGGACCATTAAGGTAGTGGTTAGTAGTGGCTGTGGTTTTGGGTGGTGGACCCAAGTCAGCAAGGGAGCCTCTACCTCTTTTTTAAAAACAAATATCACATACCCGTTTAATTCGCTCTCACAAAAATCGGACCCAGATCTGCTAGATGTACTCAGGTGCTGTAATCACTAGGCTAGAGACCAGTTTCAGGGGCGTTCTTAACTAATCCATATTGGAAGAGTCATACCCTCCTGGTTGCCTCCATTTCTAAAATTTATATCCAAACTTATTCTAGTTAAATGTTCTAACAAATCCAGCTAAAAAAGATTGGAACCCAGCCACCCAGGTGACCAAATGCACCTGGGCAGTTGTAGGTACGACCCAATGTTCCAAGGGGAAATTGTGTTCTTGCCACTGTTTTGAACCCTAATCAGTGTTATACTAAACGCTAAATGATAAACAGTCGGTCACCTCCAGTTTAGCTCATTATTTCGGTAAAACGGGTGTTTAAACAGGCAAAACGGTTGTTTAGACGGTCCAAATAATAGATTAAACGGAAATAGTGTATCACTATGTATCGTTTTAACTATGTAAACGAGTGTTCTTCCAGCGAGATCGAACTAGTCTTAGCTAACCCCCGAGTACTCACCCTCTGGGCATAGACGGGTGTATTACGCCACCCGGCTGTGGTTTTCCACACCTCGACATCCACCATTGTTGACCGCTCGAAGCTTCGCCCCGCGTGTCGACCTCCGTCTTCCGGCCTTCCTCCGCATGAACTCAGCATGCGGTGAGCTTTGTCGCATCCTCCTCGACCCCCCCCCCCCCCAACCTCTTTCCGTGCCCCTCACCGCACCGCCGCCGCGGGAACATGGCGTCGGCCGGCCGCTGCCCCTGCTGCACCGTCCCAGACTGCCCCTGCAAGGGCCGCGCCATGTTGTCGCGTGCGCCAACCCCACGTGGGCTGCCTTGGCCGCGGGCTAGCCCCGCCTCCCCGCGTACCCCGACCACCGCCGTATAATTTAAACTATGTAAACGACCGTTTAGGCAAACAATGACCCTAATTGTGATTTTACCGCCACATTCTTTCATTTTGCTTTTTTACCCTCATATTTGGAAATAAAGTCTCATTTTACTCCTACACCGGTAATAACACATAACAGTGTCAAAGAAGACAATTTTGCCCTTGCAAATATAGCTCAACTTTTTTAGAACCCCATGAATATACCCTTACAGATTTTTTTAGGTGCTCGTTTGTCTGTTTCGGAATATCTATTTGAATAAGTTGTACCGAATCTTGCAAAAGAAGAAGAAGAGTTGTGCTGATCAATGAATACCTTTTTTGCCGAGCTTGTCATGAAAAAGTTTGTCGTGAAAAACTTGCATTGTTCGGAACGGAAAAAAGAAAAAGCGGTTCTATAGCCTATAGGAAATTACAGAGGGAACGGAGGGGGGGGGGGGTGATGGGAGAAAAAGGCTAGGGAAGGGTTTAATTTGTACGGTGGCTGTTTCACTGCTCCTGGATCCAAGAACTAACACTCGTAGTAGACTAACTACGGCGCTCCATTGGCGATGCATGCGATCTCCTGCACTCGCACCTACTCCCTCCATTCCAAATTATAAATTATAAGTCATTCTAAGAATTTTGGAGGGTCAAATCATCTCAAAGTTTAACCAAAATTATAGAGAAAAATACAAAGATTTATGACATCAAATAGGTATACTATGAAAATATAGGTAACAAAGAATCTAATGATACTTAATTGGTATCATAAATGTTATTATTTTGTTATATAAATTTGATCAAATTTGAAAAATTTTGACTCTCCAAAATTTTTGTAATGACTTATAATATGAAACGGAGGGAGTAGTATGTAGCTAGCACGTACCTACATACGCACGCATTTGTACCCCCTAGTTATAGATGGCCATTCGGGCGGCCCGGCCCGGCCCGGCCCTGGCCCAGGCCCGCCCTAGCCCGTTCTTTAACGGGCCGTGCCTAGCCCGGCCCAATTGCTCTGCGGGCCGGGCCGTGCCTGCCCACGGGCTCCCCTGGCGGCCCAGGCACGAGCCCACGGGCCACTTTCGTGCCGGGCCAGCCCGAAACAGCCCGGCCCAACAACACAGATCAGGCGGCCCGCGGCCCAACAACACAGATCGCGTCGACGACTCCGTGGCGGCCGGCGTCGCGGCCGCTGCGGAGATGAGGAGGCGGCAGACGGCAGGGGGTGACGAGGAGGCGGTGGCCGGTGCCGCGGAGCCGAGGATGCGGTGGTCGGCGAGGCGGAGATGAGGAGGCGCCGAGGTGCCGACCGGCGGGGCGGAGAACCGGAGACGAGGAGGCGGCGTCCGGCGGGGCGGAGGCACGGAGCCGAGGAGGCCGCGGGCGGCGGGGCGGAGACGAGGAGCGGCGGGCCGGGGAGGCAGCAGCAGAGGATAAGGAGCTGCTGGCAGCGCCCGTCGCCGGATTTCCACCGCCAGCAGCGGGAGAGGGCGAGGAGGCCACGGCCCATAAGCGGCGGGGCGGAGCCGCGGTGACGAGGAGCGGGGGGCGCTGCGCTTGCGGGGGGAGGGGGCGGGGGAGCGCCACTCGGGGCGGCCGGGTGGGTCTGGTAGACTTAGGTCTAGGGTTTGGAGTGGGTGTGTGTGTGGGCTGGGCTGTGGCCTGTGAAAGTTAGCGGGCCGCCTACGGCCCGGCCTGCAACTTCCGTGCTGGACCGTGCCGGCCCACGGGCAGGGGGTGCGGCCCAAGCCCGGGCACGGGGTGCGGGCCGGGCTGGCCCGAGCATGATTTTGACCGGGCCGGGCCATGCTTGGGCCAGGCCAAATTTGCCGTGCTCGGGGCGGGCCTTTGCGCCGCGGGCCGCATGGCCATCTATACCCCTAGTGCAGCCACAGTCAGTCAGCCACAGCTGGCTACAGAAGCCTACGCAGCAGAGAGAGAGAGCTAGAGAGGAGCGTGCGTGCTGGTGGATGCTGCCCCGCCACTCGCGCCGCCCGAGCCCGCCCGACGCGCCGCACGGACCTGGCGCGCACGCTGCCGCGGCTAGGAATGAAAATGATAGGGAAATAGAAAAATGGATATTCGAGATATCCGAATCTGTTTTTATACGTATTCGATTCATTTCCATTCTAAGAGGTGGAAACTGGAAGGAAACCAAAAAACAGATATCCAAAATATCCGAATCTATTTCCATACTTAGCCGCAGCCACCGCGCCGCCCGAGCCCTACCTCCGCACTGCACGGACCTGGTACGCGAGCTAAAGGCAGCTGTCGTAGCCGTAGCCTCCGTGCAGGCCCCGTGCCGCCGCAGCTGCTGGCCGCCACGTGCCGCCTCTGCTCGAGGAAATCGTCTCCTAAACCTTCGTGCATACGTCAAACTTTAAATTTATCTTTTAAAAAATATTTTATTCTGATCATCGAGATTCTCTATTCTATATCCAGTTCTTCAATACTCTTTCATACCCTACTTTATACCAACTACCAACAGCACAACCTACTTATCAGATTATTTTTTTCTCTCACCCCTACTTCCTTTATTTGCTGCACTCCCTACCACATCATTCTCTCTCTCTCTCCCATCTCTTCACCCTTCTCTCTAGCCTGCCATCCCCGCGCCTCCTACCTCACCGGCGGCGACAGGCCTCTCCCTTCCCATGGGCTTACGCACAGCCACTAGTGCCGTCTCCCTAACCGACGGCGGCAGATCGGTGGAGCAGAGCCCCGACGGAGCTCTCCTTCCCATTTGTGGCCTCCCGTGCACCTACAGGCCTCCCCTTCCCTCGAGCTCCGGCGGCGGCGACGAATTGAGCGGCTCGGCCCTCTTCCACCATCAGATCAGTGACGACAAGCGGTGGCGGCGCGGCCTCGATTTCCCCAGCTCACTTTTCATTTCCTTCTCCGCCCCCTATGCACCTCCTCCCTCGCCGCCCTCTGCTCCTCCTCCCCCATCCACTCGCGCGAGCGTCGGTTGTGGCGGTGGAGCCTCGACTCGCGCGCACGCCGGCCGCGGTGGCGGAGCAGAGCACAGGGAGCAACGGCTGGAGGTGAGGTGGGGCTAGCAAGCGGTATAGCGCTCCTCTATCCCGCTAGAAATAGCGGACTCATTTTCCCATCCTCTTATTTAGCATTGCTTATTATAGAGTAGATGGTGCTGGGATTTACGCTACCCTGTACTGGAGGAAGGGGTAGCGTACCTAGTGCAGACAACCTAAGGTTCGCACGGGATGGGAGAGAATGTCGGGGAGAAAAGTAAGGGAAGAACCACACAAGTTGAAGGAATACAGAGATAAATGATATATTTATGTTTCCTTATATTAAAAAGTGTCTTTTTCTAAATGTTTTAAATTCTTGACGCAGGCACGCAGCTAACGGAGTCAATACTAAAAATAAACGAAGACTTTAGAGTGAAAAAGTAAAAAACAGGGATAAAAATATAGTGAAAAAAGTAAAATAAAATTACAATTAGAATTTAAAACAGAGGCAACGCAATAACCCATCGTGTCCCAATTATCAACGGGGGAAACCTTTGGGTTACCCAGGTGCCTCTACATGTCCCCGGCGGAAAACCCCACTCTACCCAGGCATGGCTTCGTCCGGCGACCACGCCGCGGCCGCCAAGCACCTCAGGGTGCTGCTGCCGTTCACCTGCGACAGTCTGGTCAGTAAAGACCGGCGCCTTCTCTCGCCGCCTCTGGCGATGCTGATCTTTTTCTTCCACTCTGCAGCGCATCCCCGACGAGCTCGCCGAGGAGGCCCTCGTCGTTGGCCCGATGGGCGGCAATGGCAAGGTCTTATGGCGCGTCGAGGTCGGGCGCGACGGCGACGGCGCGTTCCTGGGCCGCGGCTGGCCCGAGCTCGCCGACGCGTGCGGCGTCGGCGCAGGGTGGCTCCTCGTCCTCCGCCACCGCGGCCGCGGCGTGCTGACGGTCAAGGCCTTCGACCGCACCCGCTGCCTCAGGGACCTCGGCGCTCCCGCTCCGTCTCCAGGTAACAAAGATTCCGCGCATTTGCAAGAATCTTAGGATTCAAGACTTGCGAATTCGGTTCCCTCTCCGGTTGTCGGAGTCTCAGATGAATTAGAAATTAGTCACCTGAATTTGATGGGCGCTTCAGCTCTTTCTGTAATTTTATCCTGTTCTTCCCTCACTGCGGACCCTCTTTTGGTTCGATATAAGATAAGAAAGATTGTAAACCTAATTTCGGTTGAGAAAGGAAACAAATTGTAACCCCTCTTCTTGCAGTAGCACCGTGTGCCTATAATGGAACATCTATCAGTAACGTGGGTGATCCGCTTGGCCTCTGAAACCTAATTGTAATGCTGCAATGGTGTAGTCCTAAAAATTACTATGTTCAAAATAACTGGGGATCAGGAGCTTGCGACAAGTTACCTTTACAGAAAAGAGTATATGATTTCCGTTTAGTGATTAATTGATGTAGCCTAGCAGCCCACAGAATTGCACGGCTAGTTTCTTTTTGTGGCAAGCGTTAACTATCTTTTTGTTTCTTCTCTTTCAAGCCCAAAAAAACTTGCTAATCAATGTGGACTGACTTAATTAAGGGGGTGCATGCTTTTTTCTTGGGTGGGACTTTCTAGAGAGACTCTAAAAAGCATGTTATCTCCTTTTATGATAAAGTAGATTTCTGTTTTGTGTTCAACTTGGATGCTATAAAGCTAATTTTTACATTGTGGGTCCTTAAAATGTGCACCTGATTTTGTAAAGATTTAAAACATTTTTGTTAATGATTGGGGACAGGGAAGCTTTGCAAGAAGATATTTGAACCGAAGTGGTATATGGGACCTTACCTGCTTCTAATTCTAAAGTGCTAAGAATGAATTTCTATTTCCAGTTCAAACTGGTTGTTTCTAACTCTTACTTTATTCAGCTGAAGCAGCCGTGAGTGGCAAAGCCACCGCTCGTAAACCACAGTTCATCATTGCGCTTTCAACCGATTTCATGGAAAAGATGGTTCGCAGACTGTTGCTGCTAATTCTTTTTGCTCACTTTATTTTCATTTACTGGAATGGCCTCACTTTACTCTTTTATTGTATTATTGCAGCCAATACCTGCTAAGTTTTTGCAACAGCACATCCCCAAAGAGCACCAGAACAATTGTATGGCCATTGTTCTGGGCCCCCATGGCAAAGTTTATAACATTAAACTTGAGACATATCGATCGGACATGTTCTTCAAAGGTGGCTGGTCGCAGTTTATGGTGTTTCATGACATTACAGAATCTAATGCCCTGCTGGTGAGGTATGAGGGCAACATGGTTTTCACTGTCAAAGTGTTTGGCACTGATGGATTTCCGAGAGATTCCAAGCAGAAGGAAAACAGAGCCCAACAAAGTGAGCAAGTGATACATAACTTTATTATATTTTGAATCTTCTAGTAATGGATTAGAATGAGTTAAATATTGAAGTGAATGTCTCTGTTGTCTTATCAAGGATCAACATTACCACATAGTGAGAAGTTGCAGAAAGCACCATCTGTTTCCTTTCAGAAGCATAAGCGTAAGAACAAGACATCATTAGGAAGGAACTCGATCTACAAGATTGGGCCGCCGTCATGGATAAAGAAGCAGATCAACACCAACACACTTGAAAAGCATCTTGTAAGCATAACCTTGCATTTGATTATTAAATAAGATAAAATCATCTGTTTGATAGGAATATGAGCTGTAAACATTATAGGTCATGGTTTTATTGGCATCAGAGACTTCTGTTACCTTCGTCTTTTTCATTATGGGGAGATTGAGCCAACATCTTCATTCGATTGCCTCTAACTACTGATAATACATGTGCATGCTAACAGGATGAAACTAGTCAACGAATTGACATACTAGATTTGAAATAATGCTAGATATTGTATTCATTTATGCATTTGCAATTATTGCAGGCTTTGGCAAAAGCTTTCTGTGATGCTATTGGGTTGCGGAAACCATGCACAATAACACTGAGAACCTCAAGAGCAGATGGTACTAAATCTTGGCTTGTGCATGGACTCACATGCAAAACTAGCAGCTACCTGCTTGTGCAGGGTTGGAGACAGTTCTGCCAGGAAAATCATCTCAAGGAAGGGGATACCTGCACCTTCAATGTCATCGAAACCACACTGTGGAATGTACTTATCACGCGCCATGAGGAAAAGATGAATCAGTTCTGCTATGTGAGTTACATGCTGAAGCACTTATCCCTTTTTGTCTAGTGAATTATCAATATTTACATGTACTTGGGATCAGCAGGAAACCCCTAAGAGCAAGAAAAACAAGTCAAATACTGATGGACAAAAGATGCTTCAAGGCTCCATGAATTATTTGAACAAGAGTAGGACAAAAAGTGTCTTTGAGATTGGGCCACCTGCTTGGGTAAAGAAGGAGATCAATGCCAGCACAATTGAAAATCACCTCGTAAGCACAACTATTTCTCTATTGATTGTGAGTAAAAAGTTGTAAATAGGATAAACATGTTCCAACTTTTAGGAAAAACTGAACTGAAATATGCTAGGATATGCATGCAAGACTTTAAAGGGCTTTGTTACTATTGTATATGCATGCAAGCCCTCTGCTGAGTAGCTTACATGTCAGAATGCCGAGACATGAACTTACTTTTTTATTTGATGCTATAGTTACTGATAATTTATGTATGTGTGTTATCACAACAGGAAACAAAATGATAAGAAACTACAGCACTAGGAGTCATTATTCATCCACAGTGATACATTGATTGTCAACAATTGCTGACATAGTTTGTTGGTTGATTGGACTTCTGTGATTGTCAACAATTGCTTACATGCGACTGCAATTCTTGCAGAATTTGCCACTGCCCTTCTGTAAGGCGATTGGATTTCGACAACGCTGCATGATCACGCTCAAAACTTCTACCAGCAGCACCAAATCTTGGCAGGCGTGTCTAAACCTGTACCAGAATTGCGGCCAGCTGGTTGGAGGCTGGAAGAGTTTCTGCCTCGATAATGGGATCAGGGTGGGCGATGTCTGCACCATGGAGATCATAGAAACCACCCTGTGGAATGTCACCGTCAATCGTCGAGAAGATAGGACCAGGTAGTGCTGCTGTTTGAAAGCACTGGAGTTGGCCAGTTTGGGAGAGCTTTTGTTTGGGGCTTCGTTGTAAGTTGGCCAGTTTGGGAGAGCTTTTGTTTGGGGCTTCGTCGGAGTAGCTGACACTCCTAGAAGCTCTCTCCCAAACAGGCCTAAGTGCCAAGCCAAGTTAAGGCATGCACCAGTGTCCACTGGACTCCCTCTTGGAAGTGTAGATGAGGCCAACTGCCGAAGTTGCAGTAGCCATAACAACTGCAGGTCGATCTGCTCAAGTTAACAAAACACAATTATTGAGGATGATGGCTATAGAACACTCGAGTAGAGTTTATTCCATTGGCCACACGTTACCATGCAGTTGCAGAGTTGATCACGCTATGTCGTCTGGCTTTCCTTCTGTTTAAGATGCACCTACGGTTTACTAATGTGCATTGGTGGTGCTGATGAGTCACGAGTGACTGATGCAGAATGTACGCGTGGCCACAGCCGATTGTACTGGAAACGTGCCATGATGTTTACCATTGGCCTCTTGATTTTTTTTACTACAAATATCACGTACGGGTAGCTATATAAGTTGAGCACCTGCATGTGGTGGGCGACATAAGTTGTTCTCGATGCAGTGTCTCGGCACGGAGCCAACTTCTTGGCCTAGAGGACCCATTTAAGACCGCAGCGCCTCGGTGCTCGGACCGCGACCCCAGGTCAGACGGGATCACCCGCTGAGTTTAAGCATATAAATAAGCGGAGGAGAAGAAACTTAAAGGATTCCCCTAGTAACGGCGAGCGAACCGGGAGCAGCCCAGCTTGAGAATCGGGTAGCCTCACTACCCGAATTGTAGTCTGGAGAGGCGTCCTCAGAGACGGACCGGGCCCAAGTTCCCTGGAAAGGGACGCCTGGGAGGGTGAGAGCCCCGTCCGGCCCGGACCCTGTCTCACCACGAGGCGCCGTCAACGAGTCGGGTTGTTTGGGAATGCAGCCCAAATCGGGCGGTAAACTCCGTCCAAGGCTAAATATAGGCGAGAGACCGATAGCGAACAAGTACCGCGAGGGAAAGATGAAAAGGACTTTGAAAAGAGAGTCAAAGAGTGCTTGAAATTGCCGGGAGGGAAGCGGATGGGGGCCGGCGTTGCGCCCCGGTCGTATGCGGAACGGTTTTGCTGGTCCGCCTATCGGCTCGGGGCGTGGACTGTTGTCGGCCGCGGCGGCGGCCTAAGCCTAGGGGCCTTAGGTGCCTCTAGAAGCCGTCGTCGGCACGGCCGGTTCTTGCGCGCCGCAAGGCGCGTCCCTCGGGACGCTGCGCTGCAACGGCCTGCGGGCTCCCCATCCGACCCGTCTTGAAACACGGACCAAGGAGTCTGACATGCGTGCGAGTTGACGGGTTCTTAAACCTGGGAAGCGCAAGGAAGCTGACGAGCGGGAGGCCCTCACGGGCCGCACCGCTGGCCGACCCTGATCTTCTGTGAAGGGTTCGAGTTGGAGCACGCCTGTCGGGACCCGAAAGATGGTGAACTATGCCTGAGCGGGGCGAAGCCAGAGGAAACTCTGGTGGAGGCTCGAAGCGATACTGACGTGCAAATCGTTCGTCTAACTTGGGTATAGGGGCGAAAGACTAATCGAACCATCTAGTAGCTGGTTCCCTCCGAAGTTTCCCTCAGGATAGCTGGAGCCCATTACGAGTTCTATCAGGTAAAGCCAATGATTAGAGGCATCGGGGGCGCAACGCCCTCGACCTATTCTCAAACTTTAAATAGGTAGGACGGCACGGCTGCTTCGGTGAGCCATGCCACGGAATCGGGAGCTCCAAGTGGGCCATTTTTGGTAAGCAGAACTGGCGATGCGGGATGAACCGGAAGCCGGGTTACGGTGCCGAACTGCGCGCTAACCTAGAACCCACAAAGGGTGTTGGTCGATTAAGACAGCAGGACGGTGGTCATGGAAGTCGAAATCCGCTAAGGAGTATGTAACAACTCACCTGCCGAATCAACTAGCCCCGAAAATGGATGGCGCTAAAGCGCGTGACCCACACCCGGCCATCTGGGCAAGCGCCATGCCCCGATGAGTAGGAGGGCGCGGCGGCCGCTGCAAAACCCGGGGCGCGAGCCTGGGCGGAGCGGCCGTCGGTGTAGATCTTGGTGGTAGTAGCAAATATTCAAATGAGAACTTTGAAGGCCGAAGAGGAGAAAGGTTCCATGTGAACGGCACTTGCACTTGCACTTGCACATGGGTAAAACTTAGTCAGGCTAAAATATTGAAAGTAAGGATTCAATCTTAGTCACTTTTTTGGCAAAACAAACCCACTAGCCAAAAGGCTTGCATGTCTAGAAGTCGGTGATGTAGTTTTCACCCAACAGATAAGCCTTTCTGAGTATTAGTATACTCAGCTTTGCTTGTGGCTAAATTTTTCAGGCATGAATGTTGAAGAGGTTGCTGCCAGTTTCACATGGCCTAGCCAGCTCCCTCCAGGATGGGCGGTCGAATGGGACACGTCCTTAGGCGAGGATCGTGTGGAGTGACATCACGGCAGACTTCATCGTGATGTTACCCTCTTCCGATGCTAGTAATCGTTGTCTTATCCGTACTATGAACTTTATCCGCTACAATGACTATTTCCGCTGCTCTTGAACTTTAAGTACTTTGTTATCTCTATTCGAACAGGTCTGTAATAACTTTAATTTAGGCTCCTATTGGAGTTTTTAATTCTGTGGAATGTCGTAATCTCTGGGAATCGCCATCATGCGAGCGTGTTATTTCGATCGAAAATACATGGTTTAATCGAGCTTGACTCAACGGATCTCCATTTTAATCCGATTTAAGTGTACGAACCCCTCGGGTAGTTCCTGGTGCACTTAAGTTGGATTAATCTCGGGTGGTTCCGCCACACTGGCCTTCCAAACAAGACTGTTCCTAGTTCGCATTGCAGTTGGAAAGTTTGTCTTATATTCTTCTTCCAGCACACCTAGGGCTGGACAAAATACTCGAAACTCGATAACTCGCTTGGATCGGCTCGTTAGTGGCTCGGCTCGGATCGGCTCGTTTGTATTTTGTAACGAGCCGAGCCAGCATGTAATAGAAAGCTCGAGGGTTGGCCGAAGCGGCGGGGACCCCCTGGAAGTAGGCATGACGAAGGCTCGGGGCCGGAGCTGATGTAAGCTCCGGAGATATGGGTTCCGCCAGGAGGACCCGGGCTTACGTAAGCCCGGAGAGAAGCCGCGCGGGATAGCAACCCGAGCTTACGTAAGCTCGGGCCTCCTCTGTGCGTCAGCCACGACGCCAACCACCGCATTAAATGTGGTGGGACGCTGCGGTCAAAAAGGGGGCGCGCCTCGCCTGCGCCACACCGCGCCCTGTAGAGATGTGCGCCACCTACCCCACGCCGCTCGCTGTACGCACATGTCCCGCGAATTGCGCGACGTGTATCAACAGTTATAAAGGACATAGCGCTGTACCCACGATCATGACATGGTCCGGTTGTACTTCCTACCTACCCCAGCATGGTCTGTTTGTACTTCCCACCTACCCCTTGCTCTATAAAAGGGGAAGGTGGGCTACCTTAGAACAGGCTGAAACTAGACTAATCGAACATAGGTTGAACCCACCACACAGGCTGAGCCTTCTAGTTCATCTAGAGCTGTCAACACTTGTAACCGTTTCTCATTCATAGCCAAGAACACTCCAAAGAGGACGTAGGGTATTACACTCCGGTGGCCCGAACCTCTCTAAACCTCTATGTGCTTTGTGCTTGAGTTGCTACTCGTGCTTGTTGGCGAGCACCGGTCCCTACGCTCTTCAGTATTCTGCTCTCACTTTGTTGGGTACCGGTGTACCCCTGTGTCGCACACGTCGACAGGCTCGTTATTGGCTCGTTTGTATTTTGTAACAAGCTGAGCCAGCATCTTAGCTCGCAAACGAGCCAGATCGCGAGCTAGCCAAGATATTTGTATGAGTTCACTGAGGCAGTGAGGCACCGACCACTGTGCAGACTCCAGAACAATCGGCGACTCCACCTCCACGAGCAGAGGACTCTCTATCCTCAGCCCACGCGCCCACCTGACCACCACGCGTCTTCGCCCAATCGCCCCTTCGCCTGGCTTGCTCGCGCCGCCGCCCCCACGTCCTCCGCCTCCGCCTCGGCCTCGGCCCCCGGCCTCGGCTTCGCCCTTGTCGTCGCGTCTGCGCCGACGCCCCTCCGCCTCCTCCCGCCGTCCTTCGCCGGCGCCCCTCCGCCAGCACCCGCGCAGGCGCGCAGCCACCTCGATCCGGTCCCGGCGCCCCTGCGCCACCACCCGCGCGGCCGCGCCGGATTTCCCTCCGCCTCTGCACACCATCCCCGGCCTCACCCCCCCAAACCCACCCCATTGCACGGCGGCGCTGCTGCTCCTCTCGAGGTCCGCCACCTCCTCGGTGCCGCTGATGTATTCATCTCCGGTGAGTACGCCTCTGCCCCCCTCGTTTCCTCTGAAGACTCGATCCACGTGCTCTGCCCGTCCTTGGGGCTGTTGTCTTCAATCGATCCCCACAGGAGCTTGGGTGCTGTCGGATTCGTGGTCTCTCGATCATAGATGCTTCTTCTCTCTCATGCCACGCGTTCCATCATGCCACGCGTCTCCGCGGGAGGTCTCGGCCAGTCCGTGAAATGCGGCCAGGCAAGGAAGGGGCAGCATTCTTTAGGGGGCGTTTAGTTCCCAAAACAAAAAAATTTTGGGTGTCACATCAGCGTTTGACCAGATGTCGGGAGGGCTTTTCGAACACTAATTAAAAAACTAATTTCAGAACTCACTTGGAAACCGCAAGACGAATCTTTTGAGGCCTTTGACCGCATCATTAGCACATGTGGGTTACTGTAGCACTTATGTCTAATGATGCCCTAATTAGGCTCAAAAGATTCGTCTCGTCGTGTACATCCAAACTGTGTAATTAGTTTTGTTATTTAATTACATTTAGTGCTTCATACATGTGTTTAAAGGGGAGGTGAAAATTTTTGGGTGAAAATTTTTGGGAACTAAACGGGCCCTTAATTTACCCGATTGGCAAATAGTTAAATATACCGTGGACCAATCGACGACTCCACCTCCACGAGCAGCGACTCTCTATCCTGAGCTCACGCGGCCACCCGACCACCTCGCCCCTTCGCCTTGCTTGCTCGCGCCGCCGCCCCCACGTCCTCCGCCTCCGCCTCCGCCTCCGCCTCCGCGCCGTCCGCCTCCGCCTCCGCCCCCGCCCTCGGCCTCGCCCTTGCCGTCGCGTCTGCGCCGACGCCCCTCCGCCAGCACCCGCACGGCCGCACCTCCGCCTCCTCCCGCCGTCCTGCGCCGGCGCCCCTCCGCCTGCACCCGCGCAGGCGCGCAGCCACCTCGATCCGGCCCCGGCGCCCCTGCGCCACCACCCGCGCCGGATCTGCCTCCGCCCGCGCGGCCGCGCCGGATTCGCCTCCTCCCGCGCCCTCCGCCTCTGCACACCATCCCTGGTCTGCCCTCCCCCCCCCTCCCCACCCACCCCATTGCGCGGCGGCGCTGCTGCTCCTCTCGAGGTCCGCCACCTCCTCGGCGCCGCTGATGTATTCATCTCCGGTGAGTACGCCCCTGCCCCCCTCCGTTTCCTCTGAAGACTCGATCCACGTGCTCTGCCCGTCCTTGGGGCTGTTGTCTTCAATCGATCCCCGCAGGAGCTTGGGTGCTGTCGGATTCGTGGTCTCTCGGTCATAGATGCTTCTTCTCTCGCAGGAGATGAGCGTCTATAACATCAGGATCAACCAAAGGCTGCTGGACTGCACATATTGCGGCCAACCCCTCCGGCCTGACACTTTGGGTGGCAAAGCGTGGAAGGTGGGTGAGATCTGAGATGAGATCCCCGGCCCGGCCGCAACGTTTTTCTTTTCCTAGCTGCTCAACTTCATTCCTTCTGGGCCTTGCAGTGCGCTGGCGTCCACATCTTCTGTCGTGCCTGCGTCAGCCGCCACGAACAGGCATGTATCTCCTACTGCTCTTCGCTGGACCAAATCATCAGTAAGATGAAGTTCAAATGCAATTGCTGCGACTCTGAATACATCCCCTTCCACGAGATCGAGGGACACCTGTGCGACATCAACATCCTTGTCCATCACGAGTTTTTCGCCGTTCGTGACTATGGAGAGTGCATCATCGACACAAGCGCCCTTGTGTGTTCTGAATGCCGGCTTCCTCTCCGACCTCCCATTTTCAGGGTGAGCTCATCTCTGATCTGATCTGACCGAATTAATTTGGATGCAGTTTGGTTTGATTTGGTTTTGGCTTCATGCTATCCTAACCTTGTTACAGCATCTCCGTAAATACATGCACGTTTGTAGCATCTGCTACCATCGTGGTGATTTCGCCAACTACCATCACTGCCACGACCTCGACTACCTGGTCGAAGGTATCTCGGTGGAATGTGAGGCTTGCAAAGAATACCTTCCATTCTCTACCTTGGCTTCACACCAGCTGGACGGTTGCTCATTCAGGCAGACATTGCCAAAGATTGCCCCAGGCATGCCTCCCACCTCTTCTCCCCTACATGGTCCATGTTTGCAGCCCTGATGGTTGTGCTTCAGGTTGTGCGCGATCTCCTCAGTGCCCCCTGATGTCTTCATCTCCGGTGAGTGGGCCTCTGCCTCCACCATCCGTTCCTCCGAAGATGAGTGTGTTTAACCTCAGGATCAGCCAGGGGCTACTGGATTGCACATATTGCCACCGAGCCCTCCTGCCTGACAGTTACGGTGGCAGAGCATTTACGGTAGGTGAGATATGAAATGAGATCCCTGCCTGCAAAGTTTTTGTTTTTGTTTTACTAGCTGTTCAACTTCACTACTTATGGGCCTTGCAGTGTGCTGGCAGCCACCTCTTTTGCCGTGACTGTGACACCCGCCATCAAAAGGCATGTATCTCCCACTGTGGTTTGATGGATGACATCATCATTCAGATGAAGTTCAAAAGCAACTGCTGCGACTCTGGACGAAAATACACGCCTTACTGCGAGTTTGCTGGACACCTGTGCACTACCCGTGCTGTGGAACAGCAGCTCAAGTCCGTTCGTGCCTGGAAAGAGTGTATCCTCGACACAAGTGCCCTTGTGTGTTCTGAATGCCGGCTTCCTCTCCAACCTCCCATTTTCAGGGTGAGCTCAGCTCTGACCTGATCTGATCTGATCGAATTAATTTGGATGCAGTTTGGTTTGATTTGGTTTTGGCTTCATGCTATCCTAACCTTGTTGCAGCATCTCCTTGGTAACATGCCCGTTTGTAGCGCCTGTTACCACCGTGGTGATATCGCCAACTACCGTCACTGCCACGAGCTTGACTACCTCGTCAGTGGTATCTTGGTGGAATGTGAGGCTTGCAAAGAATACCTTCCGTTCCGCAACTTGGCTTCGCACCAGTTGGACAATTGCTCGCTAAAGATTGGCCCAGGCTCAAGGGCCCGAAAAAACGTGTGTGGTAATACATGCATGCCTCCCATCTCTACTCCCCTACTTGCATCCATATGGTTGTTTGAACGGTGCTCATCATTTTTGGTGTGGTTTTTAAGCGTTAAATAAATGTGCTGGGGCAGTTTGGAGGTATTTGTGATGTTTGCGTACTACGTCTTTGTTCCCCAACTTGTGGAAGTGGAGGTGGTGAGTAATGAACTTTATCCTCATTTCAGATGAAGATAAAACCAAAAGTCCTTCGGTGGGCAGCAATAGTATCCATGGTATGTAATTCCCCCAATTATTGGTTGCATTTTACTCTTTAGGCTATTTGTGCTACTAGCCCTTGAGTCTTGCTGACCCTTATTGCCCCACTGTGCATTCTGTTTTTAAGGGAAAAACAAGCGAATGCCTCCACTCGAGGTTGGTAAAATGGACAAGCACATTGTTCACAGTGATGAGTCTGGGAATGATGATGACTCATGTGATGATAACCATAACCATGTAAGTTTATTGGTGATGAAACCATTTGTATGCTCTAAGCTACATGTACATAAAATTGGATTGCTGATTCGTTATGATTAGACCCAAAGTGGTATGTGGACTTATTGTTGGATGATGCGCCACATTTGATCTATGGATTTTTTTTTGAAACCCTAATTTTTCCAGGGCACGTGTGAGCATGTGTTCAGTTGTGAAGATGATTCTATTGACAAAATGGATGAAGGGAAGGAAGTTGAAAATGTGAGTTGGGTTGTTGTACTTTTCTCTATATGCATCTTTAGCATCAGTTGATTCTGTTATGAATAGCACTATACCACTATTCAATATGAGGGCTCTAGGCCCGAATATGTACAGGTACAGGAGTTAGCAAATATGCACAAAACCCCTCATAGAACGGGGAAAATACAGACACAACATATACATCTAACAGATTCATATGCTTTGTATGTACCCTAGCCTCATATTGCACATTTATTGAAAAGAGTTTCCTGTGTTCCATCATGTTCTGTGCCCTTTAAGAGAAGAAAATTGATAATAGGTCCCTTAGTTGAGGTTATTAGCGATATGCAGCTTCACGGCTCACACTCATGTTTTCTTTGTTTGCTTGTTCATTGTAGCCTGAGACTGTGAAAGGAGTGACCGAGAATGCCTTCAAGACACCTTGTGAGAAAGCAGAGATTGCAATGCCGAATGGGCAGAAAACAGGTACTTGTTGCCGTGTTGAGTGCCTACCTAGTTTTTATCTAATATGCTTTCTTTATGGGTTAATTATATATGTGCCATTGTAGAGTTGGCTTATTAGGGATGATCGATATGTGCGTTTATGTGACTTATGGGCTGAAATCAATAATAAGCATGTTCGATTACTCAACAATAAAGTGATAAACATGTGGGATTACATTACAACTGTGTTGGGGAGTGTTAGGATATAGCAAGGTTCAAGAAAGTGCAATTAAGCGTGTGATTAAGTGTGATTACATGCTAAGTGCAAGGTCAGCGCTTTGCTTTAGCCCTAAGAGGTCAATTAAGCGGCCTCCGCTGTGGGTTGCTCCTCCACCATTGCTAGCTACCTCTGCCTCGGGTAGCTCCTCCACCACAGCTAGCTCCCGCTGCTGTGGGCCTTGTCAGCGGACAGCAGCTTGAGGCCAAGTAACTCAACCTGCCAGCGCAGGAGGTGGTGCAGCGGTGTCGGCGTGCATGTAGCGGGCACAGACTGCGTCGTGAAGCTCCGTGCTGCCCGGCGGTTGGGTACGTTCGAGGTGGCTGGCAGCAGCTGCCTGCTGTTGTGGCAGAGATAGGAGAGAAGAAAAGGTGGTGGCTGGGTGCTGCGTCCGCTGGAAGAGTGGTCTAGTGGAGGTTTTAGCGTAAAGAAACGTGTGGACGTGGTGATATGGTGCAGGTCCAAATTAAATAGAAGCCCATACCACCCTTTTCCCTTTACTTTTACATTTCCTTCATGGAGTGCTGATATATTGATAAGGAAAATGAGTAAATATTTGACATATATATAATCATTGGCAAAGAAACATGTACATCTTCAAGACAGCTTCTTAATATGGCTACCAAGGCCAAGGGGTATCCATACTAAGAAGCATACTGCAGGGATCAAAATTATATGTATGGCAAGAACAACAGCAACATAAACTGAACCTAATTTTCTCTGCATCAACAGCTTTTAGTGTTGATTGTATGAACACTGGGATTACTTTGTCCTTCAGGAAACATATGAAATTATCCAAAGGATTATATGAACACAAAGAACGCTTCTAGAAGTTCTGAAAATTTCCAGATTGTCAGCAATAGACATAAAGTAGCAGTAGCAGCGAGCTATGAGTTTATTTGAGATCAAAACAATTAGCAAGAATAAGAAACATATGTGACTCAGGGCTCAAAAAGGTGAAACAATATATATAAATTATAAAGAGATGTGAGGTCATGTGGAACAACAATTGCAATTTAATAAATAAATAAATAATCACTTGTTTATTCCTTTGATCCCTAGATGAACAGATAACCGGTTTAACAATCATTGACTACTGCCGTAAGATGTCAGTTTTCATCACTTTGATAATTAAAGATAAACCAATCAGCCACATAGGTGAAAGAAGCAGAAAGAGTGTAATGGTGTTACAACCCATGCTAGCTTCATCATGCAGATTGTTTCATTTTTTTAGTATTAAATGTGCTGGGCAATTTGGAGGTGTCTGCGCTCTTTTGCATTGTATCCTTATTCCCCAGCTTGCAAAGTAGAGGCTAACTCACAGAAATGAGAATATCAGACTTTATCCTCATTTCAGATGAAGAGAAAACCAAGAGACTTTCAACATGCAGCAGTTGTATCCATGGTTTATCATTTCCCCAATTATTTGTTGCATGTTTACTCTTTAGGCTATCTGTGCTATTGGCCCTTGAATCTTGCTGCCAGCTGAACTATATGTACATGTTTTTGTTTTAAGGAAAAAACAAGCGAAAGGCTCCTTATGGGGTTGGTAAAATGGACAAGTACATTGTTCATGGTGACGAGGTTGGGAATGATGACTCATCCGGCGGACGGCATGGCGCCGTTGCTCGAGCACACGGTCGTCGACAGGCCCGGCACTAGCTCATCGTCCCCTGCTGCCGTGGCCTTTGTTCTGCTCTTCTGGGCCGTCATGCTCGTCGCTGGGATCGCCTACTGGAATTTCTTATGACGCTGACGGGAGTTTGTTAGCTGCCAGTAGAAACACAGCGTGCGGGAACTTGGTCTCATCGCGTGCTCTTTGTTTATGTTGTTGTACTAACCGTCTCGATCCCCACTAATTACTTGAGAACTAACCATTCGATATCTCCAATTGAGCATCTACGTTTGTTCATATTGTGTTCGAAAAAAACGCCATTACAGATCGCATTTGCAAATAACAGCCGAGATATTGCTGGAATAATAGTCTGATGAAAAAAACGACATCAAATGAGATTTCTGAATGTATGAGTATATAAGTTATTCTATCCTCTTCCTAATGTCGCGTAGCATGGAACAAGAGTCGATGGCTTCTGCACAACCTACTGCAGTTTCTGTCATGGACTGTACGTGATTTCCCAGATTTCCAAATCACTGCCCCTCTCGTATTCTCTGATGTACTGAGGAATCTCTGCCAGATCGATCTGCTTTCCAAGGACACCCAGTTTGTCTCCGTGGATTGCATCCCCGTGTTCTGCAGATAAATGGAGTCAAAGGAAAAGGTGTAGATAGCTTGGAAATGATAATGGTTTTTTGTTAGCTAATTAAGCAGAATTTTGTTTTGCAAATAATTTACCATCTTGAGTTGCAAAGAAACTTCGGAAATGAGCGTAACCATTGGCCACAACGTCTAGTTCGTCCAGACTGAAGTTGTATCTCTTCTCCAGGGCCAAATACAGCACCTACAAAGTACAGAGGAGAACCTCAACTCATTCATAAAAGATTTTAACACTCTTAACTCCTAACTTTGGGGAAGCATGTTAACTCAAGACCTTGGAATTGAACAGTATAGATGCAGTATAGAACAATACCTTCTTAGCACCACTTGACATCAATTTCCTCACTGTGTCGAAGAACAAATCAGTGAGATCGTCACTGTAGATAACATCTGCGGCAAACAGGACTGTTGCTTCCTCAGCCTCATCAATTTCATCTGCAGACCATAGGTACCTTAAACTGCATAGAGACACGTGAATGAGCCCAGTGCCAAAGAAACATTTGCCAAAACTGAAAAAAAAAGTAGAAGAAAGACTATATAAAGGAGTTGGAAACTCCATCTAGTGTTTGCGCATCAAAGACTATCAGGTGGAAAACCTTTCCCAGCCCACCTTTCCCAAGACAATTGTGTCAGCACTCAGCACTATAAGTCTATAATCTTTCTGAAGAATGATGAAGGATCCCCTTCCCTAGAGCTAAAAGCCCCAAATGACTAAGATGTGTGCAGGTCAGAACTCAGAACTCAGAAGGTGCCTTCATTTACACATGAACTCCCATACTTTTGTGTCAATTTGGAGCCCATCCAACATATGATGTTTGCCTTTCAATTCTGCAATCAATTTCAAATCTACTCAGTTTGCCTACTTGATGGTGCTACTGACCTCTAAATTATATGGTTTCTAAACTGTATGGCAAATTAGTGTGTAATATTTTGTTTTACACAGGAAGTGGTAAAGGAACATATGATCTGATATTCAGTTTCCACTTAATTATACTGCTTATGAATCATTTTTTGCTGGTGCATCATGAACAATAATGTAAGTGAGATCAATTGGTGCAAAGAAAACCTTGGATCAGAAGGATCACATGTACTCACTGGTGGAGGCCATGACAATTTCCAGTCCAGTTCCCTTACACAGACTTTAGCTTCATCAACTTTAGCGTACCAGAGTTGATGCAGACATTGGCCAAGCATCCCTTTTTTAGCGGTCCACACTAAGACTAGAATGTCGTGCCCACCGGTGCCCCGATGGACATTCTCATGCAACGTCATCATTTTTCAAGGGTTCTGCAGGATCTTCAAATGACTAGAATGCTACGGCATGACTGACACGGTCCTTGCGCCCATGCCGGTTCGAGGGCCTCGGCATGGGGAAAAGGTCACCCGGGGCGAGGCGTGATCACCCCGGGGGGACAGGATGGCCCCGGGGGGCCCGAGCAAGGTCACCCCGGAGTGAGCGCAAGTGGAAACATGGCGGCATAGTGCCTTGGGATGACGCGGGCCTGTCCGCACAGTGCGTCGTGGGCCTGCATAGTGCTGGGGATGGCCACACCATACCGGAGTTGGCGGACAAGACCCGGCCTGCGCCGTCCATGCGGTGATGTTGACCGGCGCCCGCGCCTGGTCGTCGTCCGTACGCCTTTCGAGGGCGCTCCCATACCCGTTCGAGGGTCTCGCGGTGGGAGGACAAGAGTCGGCAGCACAGGCGCCAGAGTGGTGCGAGCTTATCCGCGCAGCACGTCGCTGTCTTGACAATGCCCGGGATGGCTGCGTCGCGTCGGGGTGAGCGAGCAAGACCTAGCCTGTGTCAGTCATGCCGCAGCATTGACCGACGTTTATGCATGACCTCAGTCCGTACGCCTTTCGAGGTTGCTCCCATACCCGTTCGAGGGTCTCGCAGTGGGAGGAGGATGAGAGTTGGCAGCACAGTGACGCGGAATGACGCTGGCCTGTCCGCACAGGGCGGCGCACAGCGTTTGGGTCCAGCCGCACAGTGACAGGGGTCACATGCGCAGAGCTCCATGCCGCACCAGCTGCGCGGCATGGGCGATTTGCTTTTGACTTCACCGTCCCGCGGTAGATCGGGGCATTAAATGCTCCTGTCGGGCGGAGCGGATGGAGCGCCGTCGGTCAAGCAGAGGCCACGCTTAAGCCCAAAGCAGATCCTTGCTGGAGGAGCTCTTTGGTCCAGTCGATGGTGCCGGAATGATCCGGCACGCCGCCGCCACTGCTTGCATCGAAATAGTTTCCGGCCCCATTGTAGTCGCCGCCATCCTGGCTCAACATGACCGCCGGTGGCCTAGAGCACCTAGATCTATTGGAGGAGGTGCTGGATCTTTGCTTTGACAGTTGGGATCGGCGAGATGAGATGGTGCGAGCGCGGCCGGCGGTGGCCTAGGTTCGAGAGTGGGAGGGAGAAGGGAGCGGGGGCGAATGCCTAGGGTTCGGCAGGGGGAGGGGCAACGGCGGGGGTATACCCGTCCACTCCCCTCGGCTGTGGGCTGGGCTAAAAAATCATGCGACCCCATTTAGTTGCGAAATTTTTTGGGCCAAAAATTTCGGTCGCGGGCCAGAACTCCTCGGCATCTAAACGTGCCCATATAGTGTGGAGAGGGCCTGGCGCCCCGCTAGTTTGCGCCAGGACCCACCACATGGAGCTCCGTCCACTCTGGGCCGCCGATTAGGCACGAGTGTTATGTGTATGTTGCTGTCACTCAAAGGAAGTACTGGTAAACTGTGGCATACACTGGTAAACTGCAATATCTAAACACGAAGTACATAGTAATACATGGTAGTAAAACACAATAGTCTGGGAAATATCACTTAATACAACAAACTTAATTGCAAGTGTGATTAAATAAAATAAAGAACATTGCATCATGCATACACAAAGATGTAACTAGCGCCTAGGTCGAGGTTGTCGTGTAGATGAGCTCAAATCAGGAGGTGCTCCATCACCGGCATTCCCAGATGGACCCGCCTCGGCAGACCCAGGCAATTCCATCATTGGACATCTCTTGTAGCTATGCCCAAAACCACCACACATAGTGCAGCACTTCGTTGGTTTCCCAGCTTCAGCCTCATCCATTCCATTCCAGATCTGACGTGTTCTTCTACGGCCACGATGAGTTATCTTTGTTTCAGGATCGGGAATGTAAGCTGGAACTACATTCTCCTGTGTGAATGTACCCACCATAGCGAAGCTATACACCTCTTGATTCCATACCGCAGCAATTGACTCCTTTCTATAGTACGATGAAACAAATTGATTAAACTGAAAACCGCCCACCCTGCATGCTGCAATAATATGTGAGCAAGGCTTGTGCAACAATGTTGGCTTGTAGCATGAACAATGAATCCTCCCATTCTGACCAATAACATATTCGTGCGCCACTCTTTGTCTCTTCAAACCTCTATGAGCTCTACCTTTGCATGCAACATCGAACTTGGCTTCCTGGTTACCCCAACGTCGGACATCATGCAGTTCTGACTTTTTAATCTTCTCATCCATGTACTCATTCATTGTATACCCATACAACATTGATGGGTTATTCAAAGAGGGACTGACAGCCAGGTAACGCTCCCTGAAGTGTATTGCCATTAGGAACTAAAGATAAAAGGTTTGGTAAATGGTCTCCAACTTGCCACGGGCCATACAAGATTGACCAGGTTTTGCCTGGGAATGCATACATGCTCGAGGAATTGGACGGCGTCAAGTTTTCTGTTGCTGTCAATGGTCAACACCTCAAGAAGTATTTCCCGAGCATGTGGGAAAGCGAGTAACAAGAGCCGATGAGATCCATCTGGCTGTAATCATGAAAAGGCCAACACGTTGAGTTGGCCAGTAAAAAAAAAGAAAAGAGATAGGCCAACACGTTGAGTTGGCCGATAAAAAAAAATATATAGGCCAACACGTTGAGTTGGCCAGTAAAAAAAAAGAAAAAGAAAGGAGCCAACACGTTGAGTTGGCTAGTAAAAATACATATGAGAAGCAAACAGCCGATGTGTAACCATCGACTTAAGATGTTTTTAAATGAGTACAAGTTTCAGGTTTAACAGGCCACGTCAAATGTTTTCTGAACAGTTCTACTAGTTCAGGAATTTTTCTATGGCATGGATGGCGTCTGCACGTATAGCATCAGCTCTTGCAATGATTTCTTCGTCGTCCTTGTCATCGCCTGATATTATCTGCCGACTCAAGGTGCTTATCTCTGCAAACTCTGCCCGTATCTGTTCAGTCATTTCTTGGGCTTCCTGCTTAGAGTTTGTGATCGAAGCTTTCTCCTCTTGGATTAGTTTTTGGGTATTGCGGACCTTTTCTTCAAGTTCCATCAGTTCCTTTTCCAAGAGGTTGAGTCGTCTTGTGTTCTCGGAGATATCAGCTTTAGCATCCAGAGTTGCATTCTTTTGGTTGAGGGCTTTGCACTTTTGAGCTATGTCAGTTTTCAGAGAGACTTGAGAATGACGTGCTTCTATTCTTTGTTGAGCTGCCTTCACCTCTGCTCGGAAGAAAAGGAGATGGCCAGCTGGCCAAAGTTTGACTTGAAGTGATTCTGGAAGCTGGGTTTCTATCTGCTCGAGAATTTCTTTTATCTTGCTGGGATCATCAACCATAGCAGTGATCGGAGCAGATAGTAGATCCTTGATGAGTTGAAGCTGATGTGCCAAATTAGCCGATTGCTGCAGAGATTGTGTTTCTGCTCCAGGGACAGTCAGACCCATTGATACCGGGTCGAAGGAAAGCAAACCTGAAATATCAAAGCTCTATGGACATATCTGGAGTTAGAGCAAGATGCGTTTATGAAGCTATCGGCTGGTTTAGAATTGGTTCTCACAAAAGTTACCTGTTCTGAACAAGAAGTAATGATCGGCTCAGGTGTAGCCGATCCTGTTGGATTGGAGGTGACAACAGGGGCTTCGACTGTGATAGCTTGTTCGTCATGCACATCCGTCAGAGCGTTTGAAGCGTCAGTTTCAGGGATGTCTTCAGTTGCGTCCTGAAATTAAAATTACGGTCAACCAGGATATATGTGCATAAGGGAGAAGTTTCAGAAAAGATGAATCGCCTGGTTGGTGTTGGACTCTGATGGGCTCGGGGAAGTTGGTGCTGGTTTCTTGATGACTCGCCTCGTAATCATCTTCCTTTTGTTGGTCAAGACTCGGGGGGGGGGGGCAACACTTGCAGAAGTTTGTCTTCGTTTGGAAGCCGACTGAAGTAAGTCTGGCTGAATGGTCATTATCACTTTCTTCATTGGTGATGATCCCTTGCAGAAGAGTATGTCAGGGGCAGTTGGAAGAAAGTGGAATGGCTACCCGTTGCTGGTCATAGGTTCTGGACCATCCTGTTGCTGCTAACAGGGTGAGCAGGATTAGTCAAGTAGAGGAATGAATGATCTAGAAAGAATAAAGTGCATAAATTCAGTATCTCTTCCTCAGGGATTACATGTTCAGGATCAATTTGCTGCAGTCGAGGACCTAGAGCTTTCTTGAATACATGGGTTTTTCACATTCCCCACCATGTGCTAAAATCGATCGATGAAGGATCAAAGGATAGATCGGCTGGTATTGGAATGTGGAGGTCATCGAACATGCTGTAGCATCTTGAGCTGGTGAGACCATCAGGCAGATCGGCTCTGCTCCCCACCAAGTGGTGAATATGGAAGTGGGGAGGGACCTGTCCTAGGCCAAATTGCCGAGTTGCTATGACTGGTTGGTAAGATTCATAACCTGGCTTGATAATTCTATTAGAGGTGCTAATGCCAACAGGAAGAAAGCCAGATCGGATCATTAAAGAGTATAAATGCCGAGTGCTGTCGTCATCGGCAAAATTGTCTAATCTGAAGGTAGTTGGGTTCTCAAAGGATTCAGATTCAGTAAATGGGAAATAGAGTGGATTATCCAATCCTTTGTAGAAAACTTTGAACCAGTTTGCTGCATCTGCTGAATTCAGTTTACTGCCAGGGAGACTAAATATAGCTTGGCCATAGCTAGTACATCTAATTGGTTTGCTACTCTCATCAGGAAAAGAGTTCTTGGTCAGGCTTTGGAAGTTCGGAATCTGGTGCTGAAAGTACAGTTGTGCCCACAACTGAATAAACCACCAAGGGCCTCCAGTTCTCAGTTTCTTTTGGTTAAGCAAATTAGATATCATCAAATGGAGATATCTGTATGTTTCTCCAAGGAAAAGTTTGCCTAGGCCGGTGTGATTGCCATGGGCCAGGTGATAGGCCAAAGGAAGGTAATTCTTAGTTGGAGCTAAAGAAGGACCACAGAAGATGAAGTGCTCTAACCAAAGATTTAAGAAGGTTGTGTGTTCCTTCTCAGTCGCTAGGCCTTTTGTTTTCATGTGCTGATTCATGTAAGTGCCCCAGTTTGTGCAGTTAACTTTGGAAGAAAGTTTGAAGGGGACTTCTGCCATTTTGTGAGCAGCAGGATTAGGAGAACTAATGTCTAGGCCAATGATCATGGTGACATCCAGCAGAGTAGGAGTCATGGGTCCATGGCCAAAGAGGAAACAGTTAAGAGCATCAGACCAGAAATAGCCGATGGTTTTCAGAAGATTTTCATCTTTGTCAAGGGGTGATAATGATAAGCTAAGTGCATCGGCTATGTTCAAATCCTGCCACAAGGGCATATAAGTTTTTGCTACTCTGCTGTACCATGTAATCCAGCTCTCAGGGGGATTAGGCCAGGCTCTTAAGCAGTCGGCCCAGAGGTTCAGATCGATGTTTTGACTCACAAAAGGGATCCTATTTACTTCACAAGAGATCAAATCTATAGGGTTTTCGAAAGTTCGTGGGCCAAGACAGAAAGATTTTGGATTGGAAGGATGTGGCAGAAGAATGTCTGACACCTGAAGTTCAGGAATTCAGAAGTATGCATATGGTGTCATGTTTCAGAGTTTAGTGTTTCAGGGGCTTAGTAAGCTGAAGAAAACTAAAGGATTAGGCCGAATATTACCTTCAGGCCGCAGATTGCCGCATCATCGATTGCAGAGCTTGTCATCTGAGCTGCAGAATCTGCCATGGTACAGATCCGTTGACTTGGGGTTTGGTTGCTGTGGGTTCTGATTCGAATTCCGGGTGCTTGGAGAGTTCTTGCTCGAATTTGTAGAGCTTGGTTTTCGAATTTCATTCGGATTTGAGAGTTTGTTTCGAGCTCGGTTCAAGGTGGAAGTGATACTCTACTCTTGTGCGGATTGCTTCTAGTTTGAATTTTGTCGGCTCTTGGATATTTATAGAAGTCTGATGCGTTGCCATCGGCTTTTTTGGAGAGTAATCGGACACACAGAATTAAAGGGGAAGTCGATTTCATTAAAAGAAAGATCATTACAAGGAAAAGCCGATTGTTACAAAGGAATTAATCCTTCGGCTTTGTGATCCTACCCCTACGATACTACCTATTTCTACTGCTCGTAGGTACCTAGTACCTATGACGCTTGGGACTCTGGGCCGGCGCATCGCCACCATCGTCACTGTCGTCATCGTCGTCACTGCTGAAGGCACTGCTGGTGCCTTCGGACCCGAGGTCGCTCCAGCCGTCGTCTCCGCCCTATTTTCTTCCTCGCTGTCCTCCTCGGAGGACCCGAGGAACCGAAAGGGCTTTCCGCCCATCGGCTCGTCGTCGTCGGAGGGGGAGTCAATCTCCTCTTCCGAGGAGAAGTCGACTCCGTCCGAAGAGGGGTCTTCCTCGTCGCCGCTCTCCGACTCCTCCTGGAACAGGAGCCGGAGGTCTTCTCCTTCAGTTTCGGGCTCGTCCTCCTCGGAGACGACCCCGAAGTCGAACTCCTCTGCATCCCAGTGCAGAGGAGCCAGCGCTTCGTACGCTACGGTTGGGTCCCACTCCGGCGTCGGCTCCCGACTCTCCGGAATGGAGTCGATGGAAGAAGCAGGGAGGGGGGAAGAAGAAGGAGAAGAGGAGGAGGAAGAGTCTCCGAAGGAGTTGGAGTCAGAGGAGGAAGACATCGCCATGGCTACTGGTGCTGGAGGATTGGGGTTTTTTCCTGCGCTACTGGCTTTGGGAGGAAGATGGAGTTTTGCCGTGAAGAAGAGCCGATTCGGGGTGAGATTAAATAGTGAAAAGATGGAAGACGGATCGGCAGTTTCACGTTCTACGAGGTGCCAGTTGCAGAGACGTTGCGTCTTCCTTTGTGGTTGCAGTGTGTTTAATGAGCATTAACGGGAAGATGAAGCGACGGAGTGGTTTTGGAACTATCATTGCCAAGACCAGGGGGCATGTGTTATCGCCATAAATTAACAGGATTAATTTATGGGCCGAAAACAAGATGACCTTAAAGCAGAAGATTAAGAAGGCTTGTAAATCGGCTCCTGCGTGAGCATTTGGGCCACATGGGCCATGTATTTATAGAATTAGTTCAAGATTAGAGATAGAGTCCGATCGGGACAAGATTAGTTTAGATTGTTTCCCAAGTCTCCGGACTATAAATATGTACCCTATGTTATTTATAAAAAAACGTCATCACGTCTCACAAATAACAATCTCGGCGCATCGCCATCCCTAATCCTAGGGTTTCATCCAAGTAAGCGCCATGCTACCCTGATCGCGTCTCGCGATCAGGGCAGCGTTGTTCTTGATTTTACCTTGGTATTACTCGTACTGATGCGTTTTTGATGGCGAGTAGTACTAGTTATCTCGATGTTCGTAGCATGGCTTTTAGTAGATCTGTTGTGGTTCGTTGCTTATCATCTACGAATATCATGTTGTCTCTGTGCAGTCACGTTTCAATCTTATACTAGTTCTTGTCGCATAGAATTAGTTGCACAAAGACAACACCCTACTTCTTTTATGTCTAGTAGATCTAGTTTGTTATGGTTTGCTCTTATTTCTAAGAGTTGGCGTAATATCTGCTAGGTTACCTTACAAACGGGTTGGATGATCCGGTGGTGTACTAGATGCTTTATCTTAGCCTTAATAGGGATTGTTCCGGGAATCGGCTCTTGCTAGTTCTTAGGCCTCTGTTTTGGGTTTTGGTTTAGTTATCTGTTATGTTCATTAGGCCCAGTCACGTGTAGGATGTTCCAATCTAGCATTGAAGCTTTTACCATCGTGGATTAGATTAGTTAGATTTAATTGAAGCAGCTTTATAGTTATTCGCTTTATTTATCAATACCCGGATGCAAACAGATCCAATCTGACACTGGGACTCGATCGGCTCTTTAAAGCCGATGCAAGAGTCGTCCCGGGGAGCTGACCACAGCTCGGACTTATGTTTCCACGTGTTTGTGTATGCAGGCTAATCGTTGCAAGCACGTTCGCACCTTCCTGATCGGGTATAGGTCAGGTGGCACGCCCTGCGTCTTCAACAAGCCGCGGCGTGTGCTGGAATTGCGGGCCGTCGACGAGGGAGCAGAGCCTGCCAGCGCCCCGGCAACCTCCCGGCTCTTCGTGTTGCCTGTCGCTGCTCGCCGGTGGGTTTCGACCGACAACACCACCGCCGGCAGCAAAGGCCGCCGCAACTGGGCACTTGTAGGCGGCGTGGCGAAGATGGAGCATCGAGCTTAGGCGCGGAGCCTGGTGGTGGAGGCCCGGCAACAACGGCTCAGACCCGCGGTGCGCTCGCTCGTCGTGTCATCGGCGAGCTCGCACGGAGCTGGGCAGCGGAGGCCCTGCGGCAGCAGCTCGGCGAGCTTAGGCATGGAGCCAGGGGAAGGAGGCGAGGTCAGGCACCGGCCGCCATTGCCGTTTGCGTCGCGTGGGAAGATAAGGGGAAGATATCGTTGGAGAGGATGACAAGTGGGCCCTATAGCTAACGGTGTTAAGAAGACCATCCATCCCATCCTTCTTAATGTGCTGTGGCAAATGGCCACAAAATCTTAATGTTTTTGGGCAAATACCATATTTTTTAATGTCCTGCAGCAAAAACCACATTCGAAGAGTGTACCACAGCAAATTTTTCCCCAAACGAAACACCGACCCCCCTCCTCCACGCCGACCACTCCCCTCGCCGCCGCTGCCGCCGCGGCACACTTTTCCCACGACCGCATCGATCCATCCGTCGCGCTAGTTTTTCCGCCCATCCGCCTCCCGGGGCTCCACGGGCCCGACTCGGTTTGCGCCAGGGGCGGCGGCTTCGTGCTCTGAGCCACTCGACGCCGTTGTAGCCCGCTGTTGCGGGGGTGCTCGGCGGTCGGCTGCCGCTGGTGTCGCGGTCTAGGGTTTTGGCTCCGCCAGGCGGAGGCGGAGGGTGAATTGGTTGGCGCGCGCATGGGGATGGTGCCCAACGGGCTCCTGCCCAATGCGTCCGCCCGGGTGACACGGCGACTCGATCCCGAGCGCTGGGCGGTTGCGGAGGGCCGCACGGCGGAGCTGATCGCACGCATCCAGCCCAACGCACACTCTGAGGGCCAGAGGCTGGCCGTCTACCACTACGTGCAGCGGCTTATCATGAACTGCCTCTCTTGTCAGGTATACTACCTGGTTACCAACTGGTCCGACTGCTCCCCGCAGGTAGTAATAGGAAATAGCGTCTGCCTGAAGTAGAAGGCTCTTGTATATGTCGGTGAGGACTGATGTATGGATGGATAGATGAAACTGCTATTGTAGAACTGACTTGAGTAATGGTTGCTTTACAAAGAGGGCAATAGTCAATAGGTGATGCTTTGCTTTCTATTTCTCAAATGTTTGTCTGACCTACCGAAGTTGATTCTGGAGCAAGAGCTTGCTGAAAATGGGTGGTTACAGAAGAGCAGGAGGGATGCTGGTCACCTTACACACATGCTTCTACATCTGATATTTGAACACCTGTATACAAGCATCAAAGATCAAAGAGTGGGGATGATTGGCAAAAAAAAAGTGCATTGGGGGAAGAGTAGGAATAGAGATCCTGGACACGTAGTCGAACTGTATTTCCCTTTTCATACACATTCCTGTGACATGGGGTATTGCACACATCCAGTACCATGTTACTGAAGTTTCGTGGAACCACAGAGCTGGTCTCTGCCAATAATACGATATGAGAAACTTGCATGTCTTAGCCAGAAGAGTTCTAGTAATTCTAGTCATATATCAATAGCTAAATGTCTGAAAATTCTGGATTGCCTGATGGCATGAGCATTTGCCATACCGCCTAGCAGGTGCACTGAGATACCACTTTTACCTTATGTCATGTTTATTGGATGATTGAAATAGACTTTTCCGTAAGTCTTATGCATGCCTAGGGGAATTTTGCACTAGTGTTTTTGAAGTTCTTTGCCCTTATCCTCAGTGTTCAATTGTCCAGTTGATTAGATGTGCTTCACAGAGAATTGATCTCTTTATCTCTACAGGTTTTTACCTTTGGTTCAGTACCTCTCAAGACTTACTTACCTGATGGTGACATTGATGTCACTGCTTTTAGTAATAGTGAAGAATTAAAGGAGATTTGGGCAAACCTTGTCCGGGATGCATTGGAGCGTGAAAAGAAGAGTGAAAATGCTGAATTTCATGTAAAAGAAGTCCAGTATATTCAGGCAGAGGTATTTTTCAATGTGACAATTCCAGCATGTTTTTTTTAAATATAATTTTACTGCTGTATAGGCACCAGAATTACCTCCAAATGGAGTTGCTCCTCTGCTAAGTTCTAACTATGTACATATGTTGGAGTTTCATTTAGCATTGTTCCTGCATTTAAAACTTTACAATCCTGTTGAAGTTGTTACCAGAAGTTGCCAATAGTACTTTGTGCTATATGAATGGAGGCAGAACAGAAACTAACAATATCTTGAGCCAAAGTTCAGTTTAGTAATATAGCCATTTCTGCTTCTACACCGTCCTTTGCACAATATGGTGTGGCAAAATAGCTATGCTATAGAATTCCAGAAGATTATGCATTTGATGACACTTCTAGGTTCTATGTACAATAAAATGCATCCAATGGCATTTTCTCGCTCCCCTTCCTTATCTTCTTTTGCGGATTGTGTCACCTTTAATTATTTGGCACTTGTATTATTTTGCTTTTCACTCATTTTAGTCTTTCTCATATGTATCATGTATCATGCACAGGTCAAGATTATTAAGTGTCTTGTGGAAAACATCGTTGTCGACATCTCATTCAATCAAGTCGGTGGACTATGTACACTTTGTTTTCTTGAAGATGTGTGTTCTTATTTTCAAATATAGAATAATTTGTATGTGCAGACAAGTTGCTCAAAAATTTACCATTTATATGTTAATACTGTAAGAATTTTATATTGAGTTGAATAACTGTGATTGTTGCATCTAGTAGCTGGCTCAAATATGCTTGATTTTTCTATCCCTACCTCTTGTAATGTTTCCACATTTTAATAGATCGACAACTTGATCAGCCGAAATCATTTATTCAAGCAGAGTATCATATTGATAAAGGCATGGTGTTTCTACGAGAGTCGTATTCTTGGAGCTCACCATGGTCTTATATCTACCTACGCATTGGAGACACTGGTTCTGTACATATTTCATATATTCAACAATTCTTTAACTGGACCTCTTGAGGTGACTCACTCTCTTCTCTTTTGGATATCCTGATATGAAGCCAATGCTTATTTTCTGTTTGTGCTTGTGCAGGTTTTGTACCGTTTCTTAGAATTTTTCAGCAACTTTGATTGGGAGAAATTTTGTTTGAGCTTGTGGGGGCCAGTTCCTATAAGTTCACTTCCAGATATGACTGGTAATCTCTGTATGTGCCACTTTGTTTTGATAGATCAGTGATTGAGTTTGTGATCATTCATGTTATGTCATGCAGCGGAACCTCCGCGGAAGGATAGTGGTGAATGTTTGCTGAACAAGTCCTTCCTGGATACGTGTAGTTCTGCGTATGGAGTTATGCCTCACACCCAGGATAATCAGGGTCAACCATTTGTTTCCAAACACTTCAATGTTATTGATCCTTTACGCACAAACAACAATCTTGGAAGAAGTGTCAGCAAAGGTAACTATGAGCCTACTTATAGATCATCCTATAGGTGAATTGAACATAGTAAATGTTCTTTGGTTCACCTATTTCCATGAAATTGATGGTGTACTGCGTTTGATTTAAGGATTTCTGAATGGGATGCAATGATATCTGTAATTCATCCACTGTGCATGTGTTAATTGATTGCTATGTTACCTCCTTGTGTAATTTATGTGTTCTACTGATATATTGCGATAGCTGTATCTGTCAATACTTTTGTTCATTCTTACATATGTTGAGTTCGTAGTTTACAGAAGAAATCTATCTTACTTTGACTGTCTAGCACTTAAATATTAAATTTTCCCCTGTTGTGTTTGCATACTCTGAAAAGTAACCCTGTCAATATTTTGTCTTATTGGCCATTTGATACTAATAATGATTGATTCTGTCTCTTAAGAGGATTCAAGTTTATGGATTGGATGACTACCACTTTTTTTATTTGTTTAATGAGAAGTTTATTCTGTACAAGGACAACAAAAATTTGTCATTTGTTGAGTTGACATTTGGTTCTTCAGGCAATTACTTCAGAATACGCAGTGCTTTTGCTTATGGGGCGAAAAGGCTTGGAAAGTTACTTGAATGTCCAAAAGAAGATTTAATTGCTGAATTGGATCAGTTCTTCACAAATACATGGATAAGACATGGGAGTGGAAGTCGCCCTGATGTGCCTATTGCAAGTCCGGTCGATGTGCAGCCTCTGAAAGTTGTTCCTTCTGTATTGTCAAACAGTCACAGAAGTGTAACAGCATTTAAGAAAAAAGTTGAAAATCCTAAGCTTCTTGCTAATCAGGATAATCTTCATGTGGATCAAGCTAATCTTACTGAAGTTTTTCATGGTTATCCTTCTTCTCAGACAATTCAGAAAAGTGACCTACATTGTCGTAATCTGCCAAGAACAGTTAATCCTTCTGTTTCTCATTCTCAGTACCAAAAGGTGAATGTAGCACAAGGAAATGCCAAGGTCTCTGAACAGCTTGAAAGAAATCACTCCGCTGGATTGATGCAAGCTGAAAGGGATAAGAGAGTGCCAAATGGTCTCTTTGTCAATGACAGGAATGGGCAAAACAGGTCTAGATTTGCAAGAACCCGATCTAGCCCTGAACTGACAGATTCTTCTGCTGAAGGATTTCGTGGTAGGGGGGCAAATGTGGTTGGTATGGAAAAACCTTTGAAGGTTGATTACAGCAGCAGAAGAAATATCATGGTTCCAGAAGTGTCCAGCAACCACAGCACCAAGTCTTCACAGGATGAATCAATGTCTTCCTTGAACTCATCTCACCCTAGTGCAAAGGCAGTCTCTGACTCAAATAGCGTTTCCAGCAGCTATCGTGAAGATAATGGTTTTGTGATGAATGAAGAACTTCCTACTGTCTCTGAATCATCGGATATGCGCCATGACGAACAAGTTCTGGTTCATTTAATGGAATCCATGAAGTTGCATGGATTCAATGGACAGATTCAATTGCCAATGCAAATACCTTCTCATCTGTCTGTAACAAATTCCCATTTACTGGCTCTAGCAGGTTTTTCACAAAAGCATCTGGCTGCGGTTCCACCAGCTAACTTAATTGGGGCACCATGGTTTCCCAATATGCAGTTCCTCCGTGGATTTGCCCAATATGCTACACCCTGGTACATGCTGATACAATAGCCTACGTGGCAAGCTCACCGTGTGAGTACAACAATCCAACTTGCCCTGCGAGTGATCAGATCTTAGTCCATCTCGATGGTCGCAGTTGGCTCCAATGCCACGCTACGAGATAGCCAAGATACGAGAGAACGTACCTAAAGACTACAACCACCAACGGCACATCGGTACGTCTCGATATGGGAGGCTACACACCGGTACATGCCGATACGGTACGCTACATGGAAAGCTCACCGTGTGAGTACAGCAATCGAACTTGCCTAGTCAGTGATCACATCTTAGTCCATCTCCTTTCCCTTTCGACACTCTGATGGCCGTCGTTGGCTATAATGCCACGCTACGAGATAGCCACGATACGTTAGAACGTACTAAGTCCTACAACTGCCACCGGCACACCGGTACATCTCGATACGGGACGCTACACACCGGTACATCTCAATACGGGACGCTACACTCTGGTACATCCCGATGCGCGACGCTACTCCCCGGTACATGCTAATACAATAGCCTACGTGGGAAGCTCACCGTGTGAGTATACCAATCCAACTTGCCTAGCGAGTTATCACATCTTAATCCATCTCCTTTCCCTTTCGACACTCTGGTGGTCGCCGTTGGCTCCGATGCCATGCTACGTTATAGCCACGATATGAGAGAACGTACCTAAAGACTATAACTGCCAATGACACATCGGTACGTCCCGATACGGGAGGCTACACACCAGTACACCCCGATACGGTACGCTACGTGCGAAGCTCACCGTGTGAGTACAGCAATCCAATTTGCCAAGCGAGTCATCACATCTTAGTCCATCTCCTTTCCCTTTCGACACTCTAGTGGTCGCCATTGGCTCTAATGCCACGATACGTTAAAACGTACGTAATGCCTACAACTGCCACCAGCACACCGGTACATCTCGATACGGGACGCTACACTCCGGTACATCCCGATACGGGACGCTACACCCTGGTACATGCTGATACAATAGCCTACGTGGCAACCTCACCGTGTGAGTACAACAATCCAACTTGCCCTGTGAGTGATCAGATCTTAGTCCATCTCCTTTCCCTTTCGACACTCTGATGGTCGCAGTTGGCTCCAATGCCACGCTACAAGATAGCCAAGATACGAGAGAACGTACCTAAAGACTACAACTGCCAACGGCACATCGGTACGTCTCGATATGTGAGGCTACACACCGGTACATGCCGATACGGTACGCTACATGGGAAGCTCACCGTGTGAGGACAGCAATCGAACTTGCCTAGTAAGTGATCACATCTTAATCCATCTCCTTTCCCTTTCGATACTCTGATGGCCGTCGTTGGCTACAATGCCACGCTACGAGATAGCCACGATACGTTAGAACGTACTAATTCCTACAACTGCCACCGGCACACCGGTACATCTCGATACAGGACGCTACACACCGGTACATCTCAAAACGGGACGCTACACTCTGGTACATCCCGATGCGCGACGCTACTCCCCGGTACATGCTGATACAATAGCCTACGTGGGAAGCTCACCGTGTGAGTATACCAATCCATCTCCTTTCCCTTTCGACACTCTGGTGGTCGCCGTTGGCTCCAATGCCACGCTACGATATAGCCACGATATGAGAGAACGTACCTAAAGACTATAATTGCCAACGGCACATCGGTACGTCTCGATATGGGAGGCTACACACCGGTACACCCCGATACGATACGCTACGTGCGAAGCTCACCGTGTGAGTACAACAATCCAACTAGCGAGTCATCACATCTTAGTCCATATCCTTTCCCTTTCGACACTCTGGTGGTCGCCATTGGCTTTAATGCCACGATACGTTAAAACGTACGTAATGCCTACAACTGCCACCAGCACACCGGTACATCTCGATACGGGACGCTACACTCCGGTACATCCCGATACGGGATGCTACACCTTGGTACATGCTGATACGAGAGGAGTCCATCAACATCTTCCTCATGCCAACTTGTGGTATTTCTAGTCTGGCAAGCTGCTCCTCAATGCGGAGCCTTTTCCTTGAAGGAAGGACATCAACATCTTCCTCTATTGCGGCCACCTGTGATGTATCGGGATGGAGATTTGCATCTACTAGGGAGAGCTTTACAAAAACAAAAGAGCTCACAACCTGTTGGGAGAGCTTTACATAAACAAAAGAGCTCTCAACCTAAACAAAAGAGCTTTACATAAAACTAGCGGATGGTGCGGCCATTGTATCGTAAACAAAAGAGCTTTACATTGCATGATTTTGCATGAACGCACAGATAACTCTGTAACATGCTAGTTATCATGCACTAATCTTCCTTGGCATGCAGATATTAACTCATTTAATCAGCTTTTGATGCTAGTATCGCCTTTGCTATTCGCCTCCTAAAATAAGGAATCTCTCACTGCAAACAGAATTCACTTTAGTCCAATTTAAAAGGTGCAAATGAAATCATGGCATAGATCAATGTAGAATCATGCACTCACGCAGTTAAATGATGGCTGGATTCCTCTGCTGAGGAAATCAATGTTCATCAACAAAAATACAACACAATCGTTATAGTTATCCTGCTGAGGAACATCTACTATTTCTGCTGTCCACGTACTGGCGTCTGTCACTAACTTCTTCATATATTCATGCTGAAAGAAAAAGAAACAATCTAATCAAGAAAAGTACTGGTAGGCTCAGACATGAAAATTAGGCCAAGTACTGGTAGACTCAGACATGAAAATTAGGCCTACCATATATCTCAATGCAAATCTGCTTCTGCCACCCAAGGAATCACAGTATTGAATAGCTTGATGCTCAACATCTATCACTATTAAACTCCAATGTTTTCCATGATGAATTGGAAAGAATATCTGTAATGAAAGTTGAATGTGATTTTTTTTAATTGTAGGAATGGAAGTCAAATGACAAGAAAAATGATCTTACTTTATGAAATTCAGCAAGTCTGTTCTTTAGAATATCAGTGGTTTCCCATCTACAAACACTCTGATTCGACCGAATCTGCACAGGAGAGAAATTAAAAAAGAGGAATTGATAGAATATCAATGGTATTCCATCTAGGAATAATCTGAATCGACTTACCTTAGTATAATAAAATGAACCAGCAAAGTGGCATTTCTTAAACTTATGTGGTGTCCTTGTTTGCCGCTCCTTTAACAATTTACAGTATAACCCAATTATATTATCATTTATCCAATTTCCAATATTCAACCTCTCCGCACATTCTTTATCAATGATGATGTCCTCATGCAACCATTTGACGTTTCTACCTTTGACCATTAATAAACTTTTCTACGTCATTTTCTTCCTCCTGTGTGAGTGCAGCATAAATCTCTTCTAACATCAATTTCTTCTTTCTCTTGAACACAATTATAGGTTTATTGTCTTCCTCTAGCCTTGCCTCGCTGGATGCCTTCCTCTTGGCACTAAGAGAGCATGCAAAAATCTCAATGAAAAAAAGATCTAAACTCCGATATGCAAATGGTACATCACTTTACGGCTACAATGTATATTCTCTAAAAAAAACTGTGATTCGATTGGAGCATGTTCATCATGGGATGCCATCTTCTACTACCAAAGAACGCAAAAGAAAAGAAACATGCAACTCAGATTTGGATCCGCGCATCAGAGGTTGCCAGTCACCTTCTCTTCCTTTTCCCACGTTCCATCCTTTTTGTGGCGTTTGTATGATTTTTTGGATATGTAAACTCAACATAATCTTTCCTGACGCGGCTACTCCTGGGTAAAACAACTCTCTCACTTTCAGGAGAAACATACACTCTGTTGTCATCACCCATATCTGTAATAGAAATCAGTGATTAAAATAGCCAGCTATCTCGAACCACGCAGGAGATCTGCGAGTCATTTCATTAAGAAGGAAAAAGAGGGTCTAGATACAGACTTGGGCCAAAACAAAAACAAAATAAAAACAAACAGGACCACCAGACCACAAGACCAACAACCCTACACACAGAATCTAAGCCACTAGTACTGGGCCAAAGGTCACTGAAGAGGATCTCAAGCAGATTACGAAATTAATAAACTAACATAAAAACTAGCAAGCTCTCTGACCTTCATGATCACCTTCAAGAGGACCATTCACTCTATCACCCATATCTGTAAGAGAATCAGGTGGGGGTGACTTGTTGCTTATCCACTCTGGAGTCATCACCCATATCTGTAAGAGAATCAGTGATTAAAATAGTCAGCTATGTTGGCTAGTACTGGGCCAAAGGTCACTGAAGAGGATCTCAAGAATACCTGATTTGTCTAGGGTCTTGTTTGTTCCATTTTTTAGCACTTGTGCAATACTGTGTAGCTTTGCATTAAAGGTGACACTGAAATCTTTTAACTTGCATGACCAATCTTCGCTGGCCTTTAGAGCATCAGACATCTGCTTAGTGACCAACATTTGCTGATCGACCAATTGACTAAGAGTAGAGTTAGACTCCTTAGCAAAATCTTCAAAAATCTTCCAAGCATTTGAGGTTCCATCAGCATTGGTCACCTCTTCAGCATACACAACATTGGCCACCTCTTCAGCATACCCAGATAATTCTTCGGCATATAAAGTTTCCGAAAAATTCAAGACCTAGTTCAATGTGTAGTTCAAAATTGTTAAATGCAATTAAAATACAGTTCGAAATTGGAAATGGGAAGTGTTGGCAGTACATGCACAAAATCAAGTTGACTACTACTAAAACATGTGATATTACATACCTTCGAAGATAAATCAAGTGGCTGAAGATCGTGGAGATCCTCGCCCCGAACATATTGTATCCGTGGTGTCTGACATATCTCGGACTTGTGTAGAAAATCAAAATAGATGAGCTGATTCAAATATATAATGGTTGGTCAGTAGCAGCAAAGGAAAATGATTAAGGCAATTAGATAAGAGGAAAATGATTATAACTCACATGCAGGATATGCACACACCCATACACATATTCCGACTTTAAGTTTGTGAAATTCTCGATTCTAGAAATCAAATATTGGACAACAAAAGCGCACCAATTGAATTCCTTGATTTTGTCCACATCTTCAAGAGAATCCAAAAAGTCACGATTGACTTGAAGGGTCGTGTTTGGAGATAAGTAGTAAGCTAATGCAAAAAGCATGAATGAAATACAGAAGTCAGCTTTGTTATCTTCCTCCGTTAGCCCCTTCAACGCTTTTTCAATACTTGAAACATGTTGCCCTCTACCATGTTCAGTGTAACGTTGTTTCAATGCTTTGCTGCACTTCCAAGAACTTTTTTGAACTTCCATAGTTCCTTTGGGAATCCCAAGAAGCTTTGGAACCAATGGCTCGATGGGGATGGCCTTATTACCAAGCACCAAAGTTTTTGAAGCACAATTCACTTGTCTGACCAGCCACGTTGTCAACTCAGCACAAAGTTTACAAGACAAAATATCATTGAAACATCCAAATCCAATATCAGTCAAAAATGTTTTTTGATTTGGTGTCAACTGAAGATCAGCAATCTTATCTGGACAGCATCGGTGTCTACATCGCCTTGACATCTTTACTCAGAAAAGTACTACTGTTCAAAAAAATGGATATTATTAAATACTAATAAGAAAAAAAGAATCTTCATATTCACTAAAGAATACTTTTGGACACGATAATGAAATTTAATAGCCATACTGTGAGCTATTCATGGCTCATGGTTCACAAACTGGGCATAACAAGCATCTACATGACTGATTGCCTACTGTATTCAGAGATCTTAGCATAACAAAGTGCTTCAATAGTTACAATCAGACAATTTATGAATTTGGGGAAATCCCATGAAACCTGCAACAATCTTTCGTGATTGTACTCAGGTAGTGCTAGACGACCATAGTTAAACTAATTAACATTGCTTGAAAAGCAAATAAGAGCAACGGTATTTGATTTTGTTAGCATCATTCCCGTGGCAAGTTTATTAGCATAAGATATTTTCACATGAGTAGAAATAGAAATAGAAGTGCAGCTTATAACAGTTAATAAGCCAGTACTCTTTTTTTCCAAAGCACAAATTGACAAAAGAATGCAGATCACCACTCATTCACAATTTCACATACACATTCAAGGAATGAAAATAGATATCATACCTGACCGGTGAGAGAGGATCGCAGAGGAGAGGAGCGCGCCTGTGCCTTTCTCTGCAGAGGAGAGGAGCGCCTGTTACTGATACTTACTGATACAGTATGCTACGAGATTGGATTCGCCGTCGGTGAGAGAGGAGGCCGCGGCGAGGGATGGGGCACATGAGGAAATAGATATCATACCTAACCAGTGAGAGAGGAGCGCGCCTGTACCTTGCTCTGCCGAGAGGAGCGCTACTGATACTTACTGATACAGTATGCTATCGCCTGATGCGGGTGGCGGCGTGCTGTGACGGGAGGGAGGGGGTGGAAGGTTGAGCGGCGCCGACGGGAGGGGGTGGCGGAGGTTCAGCAGTTCTAAAAAAACAAGAAAATGCATCATGGGCCGGCCCAACGGAGCAGCAGGGTGTGCGGCCTCGGAGGAAGTGCCAAAACGGACCAGCTCTGTGCCAGCCAAAACGGACCAGCTCTGTGCCAGCCAAAACTTTAGACATTGTGCTGTTTTAATTACTCCTGTATCAATGTTGTGAACTTAAGACGTTGTGCTAGTCATGCTCGATGCTTGGTGTTGTAAACTTTAGACATTATGTACTGGAAGAGCTTTTGTGGAATTTCTAGTTTTTATCCTTAATTCCGTTGCCAGGTAAATCGTTGTTTTGTCAATAGATAAGTCAATACCGTGTTTATTTATGCAGCTGATGCTTGGTTGTTTTCTCGTTGTCTAGACTTGTTGGCTCAAATGATTGGTGTTGTAAACTTAATTTTAGCTTGATTGCGATTGCCTCCTGACATCCAGTGTTTCTGTTCAGTGTTTCCGTAACGATGTTCTGGTTTGACTAATTGACAAACAATGTAATAAAATTCACATCCTTGATGATGTTTTTTCTGGTTTCAAAAGTACGTGAGCGATAAGATCGGTTTGATGCTCAGGTCAGGGCTAAAGATGGCAACGGATATAAAATATCCACAAATCCGCGGATACCCGACCCGCTGGGCGCGGATTCTGGTCTCGGTTTGTACCCGCGGGCGCGGGCGCGGATTTGACTCTAAACCCGATGGGTATTTTATAACGGATTTAAAAATTTGATATCCGAACCCGCAAACCCGAAACCCGTTGACATGTGGACCCATACCCTTGTATATATATATATATCTATATATATATATATATATCAGATCTTTAGGTTTTCATTCCCCCGAACAGAGTCCCAGCCGCCACCCTCCCGAGCCCCAGCCCCCAAGGCCCCAACCCAGCGCCGCGCCGGCCCCCAGCGTCACGAGTCCGCGACCCCCCCCCCCCCCCCGCAGAGCGCCCCCTCCGAACGCCCAACCCAGCGCCGCGCCGCCCCCACGACCTAGCATCGCGAGTCCGCGACACCCCCGTGCGGAGCGGCCCCCTCCGAGCACTGCCAGGGCCGTCCGCTCCCCCAGCCCCCTCCTCGACTCCACCGCCGTGAGGGATTCGCCGCCCTGGACGGTACCACCGCCGGGGGTGCTCGCTCCCCCTGGACGGGCCGCCGCCGCGAAGGGGGCTCGCCGCCCCATGGACTGGCGCCGCTGCCCTCCGCCTTCCCGGTCGCCGCCTCCCCCGCCCTCCGCCGTCCCCGGTCACCGCCGTCGCGCCCTCCCCCAGATCCAGCGGCCGGCCTGGCGGTTACGGGCATGCCCGCGGGCATGTGTTACCCGCGGGTAGCGGGCGCGGGCGTAAGGTGGTGCCCATTGCGGGTGATGGGCGCGGGTGCGGGCACGGTTTTTGCTCCGCGGGTTCGGGTTTACAAAGTCACTATCCGCGCGGATAATATCCGTTGCCATCTATAGTCAGGGCTCCATCAGCCGAGCTCGGTCGCACCACCCCTGCCTCATCTAAAAATAAATTCAGTCTCATCTTCCCCTGCCTCGTCTACCTCCCACCCCTACGAGGCTACCACTCGCCGTCCCCGAGGCTGTACCTCTTGAGTCACTGACCACAGCCGCCGGCGAGGCTCGTTGAAGGAAGAGTAGCTGACCACAGCCGCCCCGAATTGAAGGCTCCCCCCCCATCCGCAAACTGAAGGCTCTCTCCCGGCCTCCCCCAAGAAATGGAGGACATTTGTGGTTCAGCTGGTTCGTCCTCGCACCAGCACGACGATTGCGCTTTAGCTGATTCGTCCTTGCGCCAGCACGGCGATTGCGCTTCAGCTGGTTCGTCCTCGCGCCAGCACGGCGATAGACCATATCCTCGCTGGACCGGTGCCCGGCTCAGATCTTCGCGGTCTTTACCGGGTCGATTGTCAGGCGGTGCCTGGCTCGGATCTTCGCGGTCTTTACCGGGTCGATTGTCAGGTAACTACAATCTGTAGCAACTATTTTGCGGCTAATTTCATTTTTGAACATATCTAGCCAGTCAATGCATAGATAGTTGCAATATTTTGCGGCTAGAATCTGTAGCAAACTAGAAACCTAAGCCATTCTTTGAGCCTCCACCCTGAGCTCACCGACAGTTTTTTATCCATACAGTTAGTTCGCTCCAAAATGAGTTTTCATTCCTTAGGAGTTAGGTCACATTCATAAAACTCGTGAGCAGGTCATGTGTGATGACTTACATGTTCATATCATGTTATTTGAAATGCCAGATATGTGGTGTAAGGGTGATCTAGCCAGTCCATGCCTAGTTCGCTCCAAAATTTTGATGTGGATCATTCAGAGGTCATGGCACCGCCAAAGTTGCCTAGAAACAAGATGGACTATTTTGTGGATGAGTGTGACGATAGTATTCCTAGCTCTCCGTTAATTGTAGTTAGGCAAAGCTGGGCAAAGCTTTGCCTAGAATCCCCTCATCAGGCCTCATATGCGCTCCAAAAGAATGTGCATCTTTTTCCTCTTTTTCCTCATATGCCACTGGCATGGCCTGACTCCTTGATCTAGCCTTTAGCATTGTTAAAAATTGTAGGGGGCACATCGGAAACCATTACATGATTTGCTTGCAGAAATCCATACAATACTTTCAGAACAAATGATTAAACTCCTTGCATCTTTTTCCCCTTTTAGGTTGGAGGAATCCGTTGGACATGCATTGGCCTGAGCATTTGGACAAAATTTTCGTGGATGCGTGTTATGAAGCGGTTGAGATGGACATCACTGTAACAGAACACAAGTCGTTGTTTTGGAATAGGATTGCAGAGTTCATCTATAAAGCAACGCAACTGAGTATTATACAGAAGGATCTGAAAAGTAGGTTTAAATACTTCAGAGACTTGTGGGGACAGTACCAGAAGCTTACACGGGAGTTGCACTTGCACCGAGGCTCGACAAAGCCCTCACCTGAAGAGGTACCTCACCTGAACATTTCACTGTCTTTCTCCGTTTATAGAAACTTAACACTAACTGAGGCTTTCCATTTCAGATGAAAAAAGAACTTGAATCAAGTAAATTCAATCGTATGTTGCAATATATGGATAAGCTCACATATATATTTGTAAAATGTGATGAGCATAAGTCACCATCAGTAGCTGCGTATCATTGCAATGTTAGATGTGGGAACTTAACTAATCCAAGTAGTTGTTCAAGTAGCAGGAAGCTCAGCATTGATGAGGCCTCTTGCCGCCATGTTCGGCAGAAGAGCTCGGAAGTTCATTTGGCTCGGTCATTTCAAAATGGCATGACCCACGAGGATGCAATACAATATCTTAGAGCAAATGGCATCGATCATTATACATTTTGTTTAGCCAATAAGTTACTTAAAGACAATAAAAATCTGAGTTCATTCTCCCTTCTGGAATCCCTTGAGGAAAGGATCGATTTCCTGAGACTAACATGGAAGTTGGAAACTGATCCCAGTTCCTTAAAGGTAAGCCAGTTTGTCTAGGTCTTCTGTAGTCATGTCAGTTGCTTATTGCACTTTTGATGGAATATTTGGCAGGACTTGCCACCAGCTAGTGTGAGGAGAGGTACCTGAGCTCACTGAGCGCCTGCCTTCTGGTAAGCCAATGGCCAACTGAATTTGAACTGAATTTGTTTGAGCATTTGATTTCTGTGTTGCATTTGGAGTTTATTGTCCATGTTCGTGACGCAACACAGAGAGATGGCAACACAGAGAGCATTTTGCTAATTTGCTCCATCCATTTACCTGATCTGCTCTCCGTAGCCTACTTATCTCTCAAAACTAAGGGAAAAGACCACCGGCCAGAAGAACAGGATCACCATCACCAACGACAAGGGCCCGCTAAGCAAAGAGGAGATCGAGAAGATGGTGCAGGAGGCAGAATGTACAAGGCCAAGGATGAGGAGCACAAGAAGAAGGTGGACGCCAAGAACTCGCTCGAGAACTATGCCTACAACATGCGCAACACACGCTGCCTCGCCACTAGGAGGAGAAGATTTGCTGCTCCCCCATGCCACTAATGTTTTTTTCTTATTGAACTTAGTAGTTTTCTGTATGAACTTCTGTTTATCAGATACCCAGTTGCACAAGTTCATTACTCTATTTATGATATTCAGTATTTGTAATATTAGCGGTTGACTTTAGGAAATCAGAAATTATTTGGCTCATGACAAACTTTTGGATTTGCCATATTCATGTTTTTTTCTATAGGTTTGGTTAAACTTAAGATTGTTTGGCTCAAATTTACAAATTGATTTTTTTATTTATTTTATGGTGGTGGGTGTTTAAAATAAACAACATAGATCCAATTACGAGCTATATTGTTAAATGGTTTTTGACTTATAGGTAGCAAAACCCCCGTCGCTTGTGTTTAGAACCCACCCGAAGAGGTTCATCGCGGTGCCCTGATGGACAGTCTTAATTTTTCTTGGGCTCGACATGCTAGTCTTTGTGTGGAACCATTCAAAAGGGACGACGCTGCAGGAGAAATTCAATCAGGGCACTGGTGGGCCCGACCTGCAATATAGTTCCTCACTTTCGATGGGACAGATGAATTAGGGGGAGGAAGCATCCAGCCGACTTATGCTGAGAGGCTAATGAACTTAGGATGGACTTTTGTATAGCTAGATGTAATCAGAACTGGTTTATATTTTCTCTGTTAACATGTTGGTGTGAACTTTAGAAAGAACAATCTTTTACAGCAAAATGGCCACGCCAAAGCTGGTACAAGTTCTTACTCCCCCTTCATTCAGAAATATTAACATAACCAACAGTTTGCCTTAAACCCAAATCCCTTCCATTTGCCTTCGCCATCCCATCCACACCCCCATCGAGACGAGCCTCGGCGGCGGCGAGGTGGCCGCCGAGCTTGACATGTCCGATGTACCGGATCAAGTCATTAGCCAGATTTAGCATTTAGGATCTAGGGTTTCCTAGGAATGGTTCCTGACCAGAAAACATAATATCTACATTTGGGTATGTTAATATTTCTGGTGGAGCACCAAATATTCCATACTGTATAATGGAATATTTACTGTTGGTTACGTTAATATTTCCGTATGAAGGGTCTAATATTTCTGACCACATAAAGGAATATTTACAGTTGCATACATGAATATTCCAGGTCATAGCATCTAATATTCCTGACCTGAGTCCGCGGAGGTGGAGGCCCCAGGGGCCAGCGCTACCAAGAAGACCCCCGGGGCTGACCTCGAGAAGGAAGCCCCGGGAGGCAAGGTGGATACACGAGCGACCCCCGAGTGCATGATGGCATCGGCGTCGGGGGCTGCCTCGGGTGTCCCCCTGATGGGGATGCAGTTTCCCCGGGGTACAGGCACCGATCCAAAAGATGCTTGGACCTAAGGGTACACGCACCGATCCAATGGGTGCTTGGACCCTAGGGGCGATCCAGCGGACAACTTGATCCGTAACATCGGGCACGTCACCGTTGATCCGATTCATTCCTGGCTGCCCGACCGGTGGGGGTCGGGATATGAGCCTGACCATTCCTACGGGCGGGGCATGCCAATTCTCTGAGCGCCAAGGCCACGAGGTTGACCTTCCTGCCTGGCCGGCCGGCGCCCCCAGGGTGTGAGTGCCCATTCTCTGTTTCTTCTGGGGGGGAGGGGGATCTGACGTGCCCGATGTAACGGATCAAGTCGTCCGCTGGATCGCCCCTAGGGTCCAAGCACCAATTGGATCGGTGCGTCTACCATGAACCTGGTGGGCTCGACATGCTAGTATTCATGTGGAACCATTCGAAAGGGACGACGTTGCCTGTCTGAATTTCTCGTGCAACATCATCCTCTTTTAGGTTTCACACCGAGATTTGCATGTCGGGCCCACCGGTTCTCAGTCTTAATTTTTCCAGTAACATCGTCCTTTTTTAAGTGTTCCCGAGTGGTTCCAAACGAAGAGTAGCATGTCGGGCCCAACGGTACCCTGTCTGAATTTCTCATGCAGCGTCGTCCCATTTTTAGGGTTCCACACCAAGATTAGCACGTCGGGCCCACCGGTTCCCAGTCTGAATTTTTCCTATAACGTCGTCCTTTTGTAAGAGTTCCCTAGTGGTTCCACACGAAGACTAGCATGTCGGGCCCAACGGTACCCTGTCTGAATTTGTCATGCAGCATCGTCCCTTTTTCCGAGTTCCACTCCGAGATTAGCATGCCGGGCCCACCGGTTCCGAGTCTGAATGAGTTCCCTAGTGGTCCCACACGAAAACGCATCCGATGTACTGGATCAAGTCATTAGCCGGATTTATCATTTAGGATCTAGGGTTTCCTAGGAATGGTTCCTGACCAGAAAACATAATATTTACATTTGGGTATGTTAATATTTCTTGGGTGCACCAAATATTCCTCACTGTAGAATGGAATATTTACTGTTGGTTATGTTAATATTTCCCGCCCTTGCACGCCTTCCGTGTCGGCGGCATGGAACATAGACTGTTGGTTAAATGTTGAAAGTAATGATACTCTTAGTCGCAATGAACACTCGCTTAGCCCTCTGTTGTGGGCTACACCGTCCCATTCGGCTTCCCCTGTTTGTCTTGTGAACCCTCGTCTGCTTCCACTGTTTGTCTTGTGAACCCTCGTTTGCGCGCTGCCCTCCCCGTGCACTCCAAATCAGCCTTCCGCCCTTCCCCCCGCCCTTGCACGCCTTCCGTGTCGGCGGCATGGAACATAGCGCTGCGCTCCCGTCCCATTCTTCCCTGCAGATTCCCGGCCTCCACACAGATACTGTAGCAGCGCCTCCCACTGAATCAGCCATCGGATCCCTCGCCTTCCACCTAAGCTGCGCAGAAACCGGCGGATCCCTCGCATGTGCGCCCCCTATGCTTCCGACTCCGCTGCCCGTCCGGGCCTCCGCCGCCACCACCGCCGCCGAGACCGCCCCTCCGACTCCGCCGTCCGTTCGGGCCTCCGCCGCCGCCGCCGCCGCTGAGACCGCCCCTCCGACTCCGCCGTCCGTAAGGGGTATTTGTTGCAATACTAGGATTTTGCCACTAAATCCGCAGACGAATTTTCGAATTCTCTGTGTTTTATTTGGTGGTTCTGTTCATATTTCATATATCTCACAAAACCCACGGTTAGTGATGAAACCGATTAAGAAGCTAGCAAAATGGCTTTTAGGCTGCTTCAGCTGCCCAGGGTCATCATGTACGATCGACGTGGCATGTTGTGGTAGCAGCGTCGCCACAAAATGCGACGCGAAGGACGAGAAGGGGGCAAAACCTAGCGTGCCTGATTTAATATCTTTGTAATATTAATTTGTAGTATGTGCCTAATTCCACGTATGGGTGCTGGATTTAGCTGTATCGTGAGATGTGTTTCTAAACCTGTAATAATTTAGCTAGGAAGGACCCGTAATTAGTAGGGCATTGTAATGTATTGTGAGATGTGATAACCCGTAATCTGTAGAACCATGTCTTGTTCTTATGGAATATTCGGTGTTCTAGATTGCTCGCCTGGTGCTTTAATCGACAAGTTCAAAAACCATCTAGAGTGGTGCTTGAACGGACAAGTTCTAACACCATCTAGCTTGGTGCTTGAACGGACGTCTTTCAACCTGTTAGCAAGAAACAGGATGCAAATCTGAAGATACCATCAGTACAACCTCCTGAATGTAACTCTGAATGTGATCAACTTTGAAAAATCTTATGCTGTTTCTCAATATGTTGCTTTTTTATGGCGAGTTTAGATGAGAAAGATCTTGAATGGTATCCTCTCTTCTACGCGGGGCGCAGGTTATGATCTCATCCACCCTGAGGATCATCTCTGCTGCCTCTACCGCGGACAGAAGGATGGCCTGCTTCGCCTTGAACGACTCTTGAATCCCTAGCTTCTGCATGTCTCCGACACTGCCCATGTTTTGTCTAGGACAACATGCATAGGGTGTCATGCAAGGACCTCTCGGCCTTATCAAGCACATGCTCACTCGTTCCCCGCAGGACAATGGTGCAAGCCTATCCCATCTCAACCCCAGTGAAATGAATTAGCCTGTCCTCCCCAATCATAATCTCTTTGATAACCTTGTAGTGCCCAAGCTTAACAGACTCCGGATTATCAGCTGCCACCGGCACACCGGTACATCTCGATACGGGACGCTACACACCGGTACATCCCAATACGGGATGCTACACTGGTACATCCCGATGCGGGACGCAACTCCCCGGTACATGCTGATACAATAGCCTACGTGGGAAGCTCACCGTGTGAGTACACCAATCCAACTTGCCTAGCGAGTTATCACATCTTAGTCCATCTCCTTTCCCTTTCGACACTCTTGGTGGTCGCCGTTGGCTCCGATGCCACGCTACGATATAGCCACGCTATGAGAGAACGTACCTAAAGACTATAACTGCAAATGGCACATCGGTACGTCCCGATACGGGAGACTACACACCGGTACACCCTGATACGGTACGCTACGTGCGAAGCTCACCGTGTGAGTACAACAATCCAACTTGCCCAGCGAGTCATCACATCTTAGTCCATCTCCTTTCCCTTTCGACACTCTGGTGGTCGCCATTGGCTCTAATGCCACGATACGTTGAAACGTATGTAATGCCTACAACTGCCACCAGCACACCGGTACATCTCGACACGGGACGCTACACTCCGGTACATCCCGATACGGGACGCTACACCCTGGTACATGCTGATACAATGGCCTATGTGGGAAGCTCACCGTGTGAGTACAACAATCCAACTTGCCCTGCGAGTGATCAGATCTTAGTCCATCTCCTTTCCCTTTCGATACTCTGATGGTCGCAGTTGGCTCCAATGCCACGCTGCGAGATAGCCAAGATACGAGAGAACGTACCTAAAGACTACAACTTCCAACGGCACATCGGTACGTCTCGATATGGGAGGCTACACACCGGTACATGCCGATACCGTACGCTACATGGGAAGCTCACCGTGTGAGTACAGCAATCGAACTTGCCTAGTAAGTGATCACATCTTAGTCCATCTCCTTTCCCTTTCGACTCTCTGATGGCCGTCGTTGGCTACAATGCCACGCTACGAGATAGCCATGATACGTTAGAACGTACTAATTCCTACAACTGCCACCGGCACACCGGTACATCTCGATACGGGACGCTACACACCGGTACATCTCAATACGGGACGCTACACTCTGGTACATCTCGATGCGCGACGCTACTCCCCGGTACATGCTGATACAATAGCCTACGTGGGAAGCTCACCGTGTGAGTATACCAATCCAACTTGCCTAGCGAGTTATCACATCTTAGTCCATCTCCTTTCCCTTTCGACACTCTGGTTGTCGCCGTTGGCTCCGATGCCACGCTACGATATAGCCACGATATGAGAGAACGTACCTAAAGAGTATAATTGCCAATGGCACATCGGTATGTCCCGATACAGGAGGCTACACACCGGTACACCCCGATACGGTACGCTACGTGCGAAGCTCACCATGTGAGTACAACAATCCAACTTGCCCAGCGAGTCATCACATCTTAGTCCATCTCCTTTCCCTTTTCGACACTCTGGTGGTCGCCATTGGCTCTAATGCCACGATACGTTAAAACGTACGTAATGCCTACAACTGCCACCAGCACACCGGTACATCTCGATACGGGACGCTACACTCCGGTACATCCCGATTCGGGACGCTACACCCTGGTACATGCTGATACAATGCCACGTACGTAAAGAAAGACAAGAGGAGTCCATCAACATCTTCCTCATGCCAACTTGTGGTACTTCTAGTCTGGCAAGCTGCTCCTCACTGTGGAGCCTTTTCCTTGAGCTTAATAGCTTTTAGGCTGCTTCAGCTGCCCAGGGTCATCATGTACGATCGACGTGGCATGTTGTGGTAGCAGCGTCGCCACAAAATGCGACGCGAAGGACGAGAAGCGGGCAAAACCTAGAGTGCCTGATTTAATATCTTTGTAATATTAATTTGTAGTATGTGCCTGATTCCATGTATGGGTGCTGGATTTGGGTGCTGGATTTAGCTGTATCGTGAGATGTGTTTCTAAACCTATAATAATTTAGATAGGAAGGACCCGTAATTAGTAGGGCATTGTAATGTATTGTGAGATGTGATAGCCCGTAATCTATAGAACCATGTCTTGTTCTTATGGAATATTCGCTGTTCTAGATTGCTCGCCTGGTGCTTTAATCGACAAGTTCAAAAACCATCTAGAGTGGTGCTTGAACGGCAAGTCGAAACACCGCCTCCATTGGTGCTTGAACGGATAATTTCAAACACCACCTAGCTTGGTGCTTGAACCCACAATTTCAATGACCAGATACATAGTGTTTACACCGGCTCAACAGAGTTATATGTTGCTATTATTATTATGGCATGCTAGTAGTAGTGTTTACACCTCCCATCTCCCTGGTTCGAGCGTTCCGGCCCATCATCGGTTCACGACGTGATACGGCCCGCTATCCACTTCGCTTGTCCGATCTCTTGTCCGATCCCTTGTCCGATCAGCGGCAGCGGCAGAGAGCTGGGCGCGGCGCGCGCTGGCTGCGCCGATAGGCGGGTCCCGCCGCGCAGAGAGAGGAGGGCGCTGGGCTAGGCCGAAAGCCTGGCCAGGCCGGCTAGGCCGCTGCGGTGCAAAGAAGGAGAAAAAAGGCCAAAGAAAAGAAATTTGGCCTATTATTTGCATATTAGTATATCATAACCAAGTAAATAAATAATCATGAAAATAAATTTTATTTTTTCTTATTTGTTTTTGAAAGCTATGTTGTTGGCGAAGGCAAATGGAAGGGATTTGGGTTTAGGGCGAGGTTATTCCTAACCAAAAAACAGAATATTTACATCCGGTTATGTTAATATTTCCGGAGGAGCTGTAAATATTCCTGACCATAGAACGGAATATTTACCATTGGTTATGTAAATATTTCCTGATGAAATGTTAAATATTACTGCACATATAAACGAATATTTACATTTGCATACATGAATATTCCCGACGTTGCACGAGAAATTCAGACAGGCAACATCGTCCCTTTCGAACAGTTCCACACGAATATTAATTTGTAGTATGTGCCTGATTCCATGTTGTGCATTGTTATGTATGTTTGCTGGATTTAACTAGAAAGGACCAGAAATGTATCGTGAGATGGGATGGGCATGCCTCCGATGGGTGGAATGGGTATGCCTCCAATGGGTCCTGGTCCGATGCCAGCATTTGGAATGCCACCAATGGGAAGCTACTAGATTGGTTTTGCAGAGCGCATAGATGATGGTTGGGATTTTTCCAGTGTAAGCTTAAAGCAATCACTCAACCACACGCAAAGCCATGCACTGCAACAAGTCAATAGCCGGATTTAGCGTTTAGGATGCCACGCTACGATATAGCCACGATATGAGAGAACGTACCTAATGACTATAACTGCCAATGGCACATCGGTATGTCCCGATACGGGAGGCTACACACCGGTACACCCCGATACGGTACGCTACGTGCGAAGCTCACCGTGTGAGTACAACAATCCAACTTGCCCAGGGAGTCATCACATCTTAGTCCATCTCCTTTCCCTTTCGACACTCTGGTGGTCGCCATTGGCTCTAATGCCACGATACGTTAAAACGTACGTAATGCCTACAACTGCCACCAGCGCACCGGTACATCTCGATACGGGACGCTACACTCTGGTACATCCCGATACGGGACGCTACACCCTAGTACATGTTGATACAATGCCACGATATGTTAAAACGTACGTAAAGAAAGACAAGAGGAGTCCATCAACATCTTCCTCATGCCAACTTGTGGTACTTCTAGTCTGGCAAGCTGCTCCTCACTGCGGAGCCTTTTCCTTGAGCTTAATAGCTTTTAGGCCACTTCAGCTGCCCAGGGTCATCATGTACGATCGACGTGGCATGTTGTGGTAGCAGCGTCGCCACAAAATGCGACGCGAAGGACGAGAAGGGGGCAAAACCTAGAGTGCCTGATTTAATATCTTTGTAATATTAATTTGTAGTATGTGCCTGATTCCATGTATGGGTGCTGGATTTAGCTGTATCGTGAGATGTGTTTCTAAACCTGTAATAATTTAGCTAGGAAGGACCCGTAATTAGTAGGGCATTGTAATGTATTGTGAGATGTGATACCCCGTAATCTGCAGAACCATGTCTTGTTCTTATGGAATATTCGCTGTTCTAGATTGCTCGCCTGGTGCTTTAATCGACAAGTTCAAAAACCATCTAGAGTGGTGCTTGAACGGACAAGTCGAAACACCGCCTCGATTGGTGCTTGAACGTACAATTTCAAACACCACCTAGCTTGGTGCTTGAACCCACAATTTCAATGACCAGATACATAGTGTTTACACCGGCTCAACAGAGTTATATGTTGCTATTATTATTATGGCATGCTAGTAGTAGTGTTTACACCTCCCATCTCCCTGGTTCGAGCGTTCCGGCCCATCATCGGTTCACGGCGTGATACGGCCCGCTATCCACTTTGCTTGTCCGATCTCTTGTCCGATCCCTTGTCCGATCAGTGGCAGCGACAGAGAGCTGGGCGCGGCGCGCGCTGGCTGCGCCGATAGGCGGGTCCCGCCGCGCAGAGACAGGCAACATCGTCCCTTTCGAACAATTCCACACGAATATTAATTTGTAGTATGTGCCTGATTCCATGTTGTGCATTGTTATGTATGTTTGCTGGATTTAGCTAGAAAGGACTAGAAATGTATCATGAGATGGGATGGGCATGCCTCCGATGGGTGGAATGGGTATGCCTCCAATGGGTCCAGGTCCGATGCCAGCATTTGGAATGCCACCAATGGGAAGCTACTAGATTGGTTTTGCAGAGCGCATAGATGATGGTTGGGATTTTTCCAGTGTAAGCTTAAAGCAATCACTCAACCACACGCAAAGCCATGCACTGCAACAAGTCAATAGCCGGATTTATCATTTAGGATCTAGGGTTTCCTAGGAATGGTCAGGCAGAGAATGGGCACTCACACCCTAGCGGGCGCCGGCCGGCCAGGCAGGAAGCTCAACCTCGTGGCCCTGGCGCTCGAAGAATTGGCATGCCCCGTCCGTAGGAATGGTCAGGCTCATATCCCGACCCCCACCGGTCGGGCAGCCAGGAATGAATCAGATCAACGGTGAGGCACCCGTTGTAACGGATCAAGTCGTCTGCTGGATCGGTGTGTGTACCCTAGGGTCCAAGCACCTCTTGGATCGGTGCCTGTACCGCGGGGAAACTGCGTCCCCATCAGGGGGAACACCCGAGGCAGCCCCCGACGCCGACGCCATCATGCCCTCGAGGGTTGCTCATGTATCCACCTTGCAACTGAAACGGGTGAGTTGGGAACGACAATGGCCCAGTTTAATTCTAAAATTTTTCTCAAAATTTTTCAAGATTCCTTATCACATCGAATCTTTAGACGCTTGCATGGGACATTAAATATATATAAAAATAAAACTAATTACACAATTTAGATGAAATTCAAGAGACAAATCTTTTAAACCTAGTTAGACCATGATTGTACACTAATTGCCATGCAACAAATTGCAAAGTAAAAAATGTCAATTATTTTGAAACGGAGGGTAGTATATGCTCAACTAAATCACAATAAATTTTTTTTTGAATAAGCGATTTGGGACTGAGGGAGATCAGATAAGAGATCAGACAAGAGTTCAGATAAGAAGTTTGGGATCGGACGAGTGGGGAACCAGCGCCGCCGCGGCCGCCGCCGGCCTCTTCTTCTAGGGCGCGTTCAAACTCGACCGCCCAGCGCCACCGCCCTAGCCGCCGGTTGAAGCTCCATGACGCCCTAGCCGCCGTTTCGCGGCTGCCGGCGGCCTCTTCTTCTTGGGCGCGTTCAAACTCGACCGCCCAGCGCCGCCGCCCTAGCCGCCGGTTGAAGCTCCACGACGCCCTAGCCGCTGTTTCGCGGCCGCCGTCCTTCGATTTCTCCCCTGTGAGCCTTCCTATTTTCTCCCCTTATCTGAGTCCCTTAGCACTCCTAAAAGAAATTCTCCCCTTTCTCCATTTATGTCAATACACACTCTGCCACCCTTTGTAGCTTCCATCATCCAATTAATCCATTTTTGTGAAAAACCTTTCCTCTCCAAAACCTAGATGCCATATGTAGATCATTACCACCTTAAGCTCATGTAACACGTGATTCCTTTATTCCCTGATACCTTAAGCTCATGTAATCACTCTGGTTCTTGTAAATGATCTTGTAATGATCATCAGCCTTCCTGTTAGGACTTTAGTAATGATCTTGTAAATTTGGCCTAAATTATTTAACCATAGATGCCCCTAACACCTTTGGCAGTAGAATTATCACTCCAAAAATTTAGTCTCCACAGGTCTAACCTCTCCATATCAGCCTTCCTGTTAGGACTTTAGTAGTGATCTTGTAAATTTGGCCTAAATTGTTTAACCATATATGCCCCTTTCACCTTTGGCAGTAAAATTCAATTGAGAAACCATCAGGTATGTAGGTTTATAGGTCTCCTTGATTATAGGTGTTTTGGTTTATTAATTGACGGGATTCTAATTTATTTTGCGAACACCAGAATCATCAAAATGCTACCTGGCCAAACTTTGTTCGAAGAGGTGCTATCATGGTCAGTTCACGACATTTTGAAGCAGCAATGGGCCCCTTTTAAGGTATGAGCCTCTCCCAACAGGCAATATTCCTTATTTGGCACAGGTGGAGATGATTCCCAATGAATTTGAAAACCTTCTGGTCTATACAAAGGCATTTCGTTATCCAACAATAGAAGAGATTTGGAATCAAATCTGCTCTGGCATGGATACGATATCCATAGGCCTAAATGTTGGCCTAGATGTTGAGAAACTCAAGAACAGCAGCAGGCCAAATAAATACAAAGTCAAGCTCATTTTGGGAAAGGTAATGAAAAAGGATATGCCAAAAAGAGGAGATATCATGTTATTGTCAAAGAGGGGATTGAACTCAAGCGACCAAATTATCAAGGCTGGCTCCTTTTGCACTATCCTAGTGGTTACCTTGGTCAACGACCATGTAGAGGACTATCCAGCATCAATGCATGTCTGGCTGTCGCAGTCACCATATGGGGGCAGTCCAAATGACCAAACTTCCTACCAAGTTATGCACCTGACTAATCTGATCACTTTTGCACATAGTTGGGAAGTCATTATAGGAGGTTTCAAAGAAAATCCACATATAGTCGATGCCATGTTGGCTAGAAATGAGAATGTGGACAATATGCTGCAGGCTGATGGAAAATTCACAGATAAGGATTTTGGATTGAATAAATCACAGAGAGATGCAGTGGAAAGTTGCTTTTCAGCCTCTGAATGTTCAAAGCATTCTGTACGTCTAATTTGGGGGCCACCTGGCACAGGTAAAACTAAAACAGCTTCAGTGTTTCTGCTTATGATTCTAAAGTCTCTAAGGACACATAGAACTCTTGTATGTGCTCCAACCAACACAGCTCTCGTACAATTGGCTTCTCGTTTTGTTTGTCTAATTGAAGAGTCCACTGAAACCAGCTATTTACTTGCTGACGTCATTATGTTTGGGAGTAATAAGCATATGGACACTAATAATAACCTATCAAAAATTTTATTGGACCATCGAGCAAAGGAAAAACATGCTAGGAACAAACTCTTGGAAAATGCAAAACTTGTATTTTGCACTCCTTGTGGTTCATCTAGGCTCACAAAAAATCAGCAATACGACACCTTGGTTATTGATGAGGCAGCATACCTAAAAGAATGTGAGTCGCTGATCCCTCTCGCAATTCGTGGGATAAAACATGTGGTGCTTATTGGGGATGACAAGCAGCTACAACCAGTGGTTAAGAGCCCGGTATGTCTTCACTATAAAACCATTTGAATCTTTCCTTATGTTACCTGTTATTATTTCCTATTTTTTCTCCTTTCTGCTAATTTCCAAATTTCTAGATTGCTGAAGAGGCTAAGTATGGATGAAGCCTATTTGAGAGATTGAGTGAAATTGGCCACCACAAGCTGTTACTCGATGAGCAATATAGAATGCACCCTCACATCAGCAACTTTCCAAATAAAACATTTTATAGTGGAATGATTAAAGATCGCACTGAGGCTAGTGGAGTGCCCAACATTTTTATCGGTCATAATTTTGATCATTATTCATTCATTAATGTTAGAGAAGGTACAGAAAAACAAATTGGTATGAGTTTAGTAAATGAGGCTGAAGCTGTTGTTGCAGAGACGATCGTTGACAGACTTGCTAAAAGTACAGTCTCTTAACTTTTTGGAGGTTTATTAAATATGATTCGTTTATGGCTGATCCTTATATATTTGGTCCAACTCTACTGCAGCATGCACCTATAAGGAGGAGAAAATCAGTGTTGGTGTAGTATCTCTATATGCAGCCCAAGTGAATGATTTGGAAGAAAGACTTGATAGATTTAAGGAACATGAGTTTCTTTCTGTTAAAGTACAAACCGTTGATTCATGTCAAGGTGATAAGAAGGACATAATAATACTTTCAATGGTTCGATGCAATCATGGTGGGAACATAGGCTTTCTCGATTCTGATAGGAGAGCTAATGTGGCCTTGACAAGAGCAAGGTATGTTAGCTTTTGTTCCTTTTTTGTTGGCAAGAAATGCCTTTGAATCTTTGACAAATCAATATTCCACTACATTTTTATTCATTTTTTATTTAAAAGAATTATTTAACTCGCAGAAAACACCTTTGGATCCTTGGACATGAAACAACTCTCCTGAGAAGTAATTCAATATGGTCTAAGGTAGTCCAAGATGCAAAGGAACGCAATTTGCTCGTTCATGCTCACTTAGACATGCATCTTGCTGAAGCCATTAGTCATTTCAGAAAGTTTGCTATATATGCACAGAGCACAGGTGACATCCTGATAGAGGCCACAATCAATGAAGCAGACAGACGAGTAGATGCAACAATAGAGGAAGAAAACATTGGTTCCTTGCCTGGGGATATGCAAAGAAATTCAGATATGGGTCAGGACCAAGTTTCCAGTCTATCTCTACCACAATGCGACCAATTTGCAGTTAACAGCCCAGTAGGGACCGAAATAGATGAAGCCAACGTTGAATTCTCACCCAGTCATGTTCATTCAAGGAAGAGGCCCTGTCCTTTCTGTAAAGACCAACTTGCCATACCAGAAGTTGCACAGGCAATAGAAGCTACAGTAGAGGATAATGACGTGATTATAGAAGAGCTGACCCAACTAGCTGAGGGATCAAATGCAATGAAGGACAATAAAAGAGCAAAAAAGGCAAACCCCTACGAGCAGGCCAGATCTGCAAGAGATGGTCGTTTTTGGTCCACCGAGCAAGAGAAATTGTACAATAATGTTTATAAACAGAAGGATTTTGCGGACAACAGATGGATCGATTGGGAAAGCATGAAGCAGTCCAAAGAGATGCTTGATGTTGAGAAAAAATGTAAGAACATTAATCTCCGTAAACTGATGGGTATAAGAAATGATTGGCATGAAGAAACAGTCAAACAGTTCTTCTCAACATTCTACATAAATCCAAGTAGGACCTCCCTGACATGGATGAGTGGCATAAATAAGAAGATTACTGTCACTAAGGGATTTTGTGAGAAATTACTACTTGGTGATCCCCAACACAGTAGTAAGATTGAGGATAAGTTAACTCACACACAAGAAGTCATGCTCAACAATTTTGAAAAGGATGGGCTTTTTAGTGCAGCAGATCGTTTGGTGAGAAAAACCATCTACCCTAGGGCTGGAAGTAGAGATAAGACTCACAAGGACATTAGGGTCATACTATATCATATTTTGACTGAGAAGCCTTTCGACGTTGTAGACATGATGTTCAGGGAGATGGAAAAAACTCTCACCGATCATAGAATTTTGATTCCATATGCCCCATACATCATATTACTGATTGACCATGTAAAAATTGTACCTGAAACTGAAAAGAACCGAAGTCACCATGTGTACAACATTGAGCTTCAGAAATGTGAAAAAAGAAATGGAACGGGAAAAAAGCATGGAAGAAGCAGAACAGCAAAGAAGGCAGCGGAAAAAAACTAGAAGTGGAGCCGAGCAACCAATCTACCAAGTTACTCGTTCGAACATTCATATCAGCTTGATCTGGCTCGTGTGAAGGAGGTCACAGGATGGGAGCGGGTGGGCCACGAGGTTGAGCTTCCTGCCTGGCCGGCCGGCGCCCGCCAGGGTGTGAGTGCCCATTCTCTGCCTGACCATTCTTAGGAAACCCTAGATCATAAACGCTAAATCCGGCTATTGACTTGATCTCGATGGGGGTGTGGATGGGATGGCGAAGGTAAATGGAAGGGATTTGGGTTTAGGGCGAATGTTATTCCTGACCAGAAAACAGAATATTTACATTTGGGTATGTTAATATTTCTGGGGGAGCACCAAATATTCCTCGCTGTAGAATGGAATATTTACTGTTGGTTAAATGTTGAAAGTAATGATACTCTCAGTCGCAATGAACACTCGCTTAGCCCTCTGTTGTGGGCTTCCCCTGTTTGTCTTGTGAACCCTCGTCTGCTTCCCCTGTTTGTCTTGGGAACCCTCGTCTGCGCGCTGCCCTCCCCCCGCCCTTGCAGATTCCCTCGGCGGCATGGAACATAGCGCTGCGCTCCCGTCTTCCCTGCAGATTCCCGGTCTCCACGCAGATACTGTAGCAGCACCTCCCACTGAATCAGCCATCGGATCCCTCCTGGTTCTCACAGAAACCGGCGGATCCCTTGCCTATGCGCCCCCTACACTTCCGACTCCGCTGCCCGTCCGGGCCGCCACCGCCGCCGCCGAGACCGCCCCTCCGACTCCGCCGTCCATAAGGGGTATTTGTTGCAATACTAGGATTTGTCCGCTGACGAATTTTCAAATTCTATGAGTTTTATTTGGTGGTTCTGTTCATATTTCATATATCTCACAAAACCCACGGTTAGTGATGAAACCGATTAAGAAGCTAGCAAAATGGCTTTTAGGCTGCTTCAGCTGCCCAGGGTCATCATGTACGATCGACGTGGAATGTTGTGGTAGCAGCGTCGCCACAAAATGTGACGCGAAGGACGAGAAGGGGGCAAAACCTAGCGTGCCTGATTTAATATCTTTGTAATATTAATTTGTAGTATGTGCCTGATTCCATGTATGGGTGCTGGATTTAGCTGTATCGTGAGATGTGTTTCTAAACCTGTAATAATTTAGCTAGGAAGGACCCGTAATTAGTAGGGCATTGTAATGTATTGTGAGATGTGATAACCCGTAATCTGTAGAACCATGTCTTGTTCTTATGGAATATTCGTTGTTCTAGATTGCTCGCCTGGTGCTTTAATCAACAAGTTCAAAATCCATCTAGAGTGGTGCTTGAACGGACAAGTTCAAACACCATCTAGCTTGGTGCTTGAACGGACGTCTTTCAACTTGGTAGCAAGAAACAGGATGCAAATCTGAAGATACCATCAGTACAACCTCCTGAATGTAACTCTGAATGTGATCAACTTTGAAAAATCTTATGCTGTTTCTCAATATGTTGCTTATTTATGGCGAGTTTAGATGAGAAAGATCTTGAATGGTATCCTCTCTTTTGCGCGGGGCGCAGGTTATGATCTCATCCACCCTGAGGATCATCTCTGCCGCCTCTACCACGGACAGAAGGATGGCCTGCTTCGCCTTGAACGACTCTTGAATCCCTAGTTTCTGCATGTCTCCGACACTGCCCATGATTTTTCTAGGACAGCATGCATAGGGTGTCATGCAAGGACCTCTCGGCCTTATCAAGCACATGTGTAAGCATCTAGGCCCTCAAGGTATGTTTCGGTGATTAATGACAACCATTATTGTGACTAATGAGTTTGTGTAGTTTAATAGATCATTATCACTCATTTGGTCATATGTCAAAAGAGGCCCCTCAATTTCATTATTCAAAAAGGCGATCTCGGTTTTCAACTCAATTATATGTCAAGACTAAGGATCTTTCTAGTCCTAAGTGTCATAAGATTGAGAAGGACACTTAGGTTAGTATAGGTTTTATAGTTTTGTAGTGATCACACTATTAAGAGGGGTTAAGGCCAAGTAACTTGATCATGGACATGGTCAATCAAAAATGGATGCACACTATGGTCACTCAGGATTCAAGAAGTTCAAATAAGTGGTTTCCAACTTATATCTCAAGAATATTTGGATTTCATTCAAGACTCAAATCAGAAAAGGCAAAATCAGAAAAAGTCTTTAACACCGGTTTAACCGACGCAATCCCTTTTCTATACGTCGGTTAAACGAAGTCAGCAGAGTCTGGACAAGTCAATACACCGGTTAAACCGACGTGTTTGAATTTAACGTTGGTTCATTAGTCCAGAGTTGGTTTTTCCAGGGTAATTCAAGTTCTATACACCGGTTAAACCGACGCTGTTTGAAATGAGACGTCGGTGCAATTGACCAGTGAGATGGTTTTTCCATGGATTTCTGAAGTTGTACTCACCGGTTAAACCGATGATGGTTTTGAGTTAACGTCGGTGCAGTTGTCCAGAGACTTGGTTTTTCAGTTGATCAGTGGACAACTACACTCACCGGTTAAATCGATGATACGTCGGTTAATCTACCCAGGTTGTAACGGCTAGTTTTCAGAAGGGGCAGTTTACATTCATCGGTTAAACCGATGCTGACTATTGGAGGTACGTCGGATTAACCGGCGCTACGCAGTTTCTGGCAGCTTTTCTCCAACGGCTCTATTCGTGTGAGCTGCCTATATATACCCCTCCAATGGGTCATTTTGCCCACTCTTGACACCAGGTAACATCCAAACACTCATACTATAGTCAAGAGCCACCTTGAGCTTCATCATTCACATATTTGTTCATTCAATCAATCAAGAAGCAAGACTAAGGACTTGAGTAGAGAGAAGCTTGTGTGCATCCGTTCTTGGTGATCGGTTCTTGCTCAAGTGAAGGCCCTAGCTTGTTACTGTAACACCCTGGGTGTCTACACAGTAATTAAATAGGTGTCTGCACAGTAATTGTGTATGTTTGCTATGCGTCATGTGCTTGAATTGCTTAAAAAGGATCTTTTTGTAATTATAAAAGGCTATATGTGTAATTATGATTTTATGCAAGGTCCTTTCTTTAGTTATTTCTGAATATAGCTTTTGTGGAGGGTGTTTTTGCAAAATTTCAGTGCATTTAATGCATGGCAGCAAAATTTACTTTTAAGTCCATGTTTGAAGTGAATTTGCTTTGAAAAAGACAAATTTCCTAGAATTCAAAATCCCTTCAATGATTTTAATTTTAGCTCTTGAATCTTTGGTCAAATAAATTTTTGCACAACATCAAAGTTGTAGATCTTGAAAAGTTGAACAACTTTCATGTTGGGCACTTTTCCATTTGAGCTTTGGTTTAAAAGTTATTGCTGGTTTACAGTTTAGTCCCTGGAATTTTTGGAAATTGCAAAATCGCCCTTATCCCCATCTCCCACATCCCTGCTCTGCTTCTCGTCGCCGTCCACCGACAGCGCCGCCCGCCGGCGCATTCCCGGCCATTCCGGCCATTAATTCGCCGCGCGCTGGCACCCACGCGTCGCGGACGACCTCCTCCACCGCCCTCTAGCCTCGCGCTGGCCCTCTTCTTCCCGTGCCACGCGCCCCGCGGCTTCCAGAGCCGCCTCGACGGCCGCCACCGCGACGCCGCCGTGGACAGCCCCGGGCAGAGCTCGCCGCCTTCTTCTAGCGAGCGCCCGAGCACTACACATACCCCAGGACTCGATTTCGTGCGTTCCTTTGCCCTCTCCTCGCTCTCACACCGCAGAACGCCGCCGCCGCCCCGCTTGAACCCCGGCGAGCTCACCCCCGCTCCTCCGCCCGCTCTGACCCCCTAGCAAGCACCGCCTCACCCTCGCGCAACTCCCAGACCATCTCCCCTCGCCCGAACCTCACCGGAGACACCCCGCCGCCGTGCTTCGAGCTCCACCGGCCGCCGTTCGCCGTGGACCGACCTATTCTCGCCCTCGTTTCGCGACCCAAGCACATCCCGAGAACCGCCTCGACTTCCTCTCCGTTTTACCCAACCCACCCCTCGCCGCCGGTGAGCCCCTCGCCGGGAAACGGCCGGTCAAACCCCGCCTTCCCTCTCTGACCCGGCCAGGGACGTCGGTGTTTGAATTTGAAAAACCCAGGGGGTTATCTGCGTAGTCAGTGACACATTTGAATAGTGCTATAGGGACTTCTTTGCTATGATTTTCAGTGAACTTTGAAATTCAATATCAATTCGTAGAAAATTTGTAAAATAGAAAATCTTGATGTTTTGGAATCCTCTTGAAGAGATCTATGCAGTAGAACCATAATATGTTAGGCTTTAGTTGCAAGTTTTTGCTGTAGAATTTGATTTGTGTTACTAGTGCTTAAATATTAGTTGTTTTCATCTTTTTCTTAACTACTGCATAAAGCCATGTCCTGCAGTGAAACTTTTATGGTAGTTTACTCATGTAACACTAGCTTTGCTATAAAAATTTCATGATCAGTTCTCTTGTGTAGCTATTTATTTGATTTAATCCTTCTTTAATAGACTTTATTTATGATAAATAGTTTCTGTTCTTGATAAATCCTGAATTTATTCCTGAGTGTTCATCTGGAGTATCTTAGCTTGTCCAGGAAGCTTGAGCTTCAGTTCATGGCTAGAGCAGGGGCTAAAAATAAATCTTGCTAATCTATTGTCTGTTTTGTTTATATTCTCAGAATTATTTCTGTGTAGATTAAATCATGACAAATTCACAGTAGCTAGTTTATTTCTGTGTTGGCCTACTGTTAAATTTTGAGCTTATGTTTTGCTTTAGTTTGATCTGTATAATTCAAACTTGTTCAAGGTGTTGTCTGAAGGAATGAATTGTTGTGTTTAAATGGCTACATGTCTTGGCATGATTTTTACAGGGTAGATTGCTTTGTTCATGTTCTGTTTAGGGTAATTTTTTCAGAATTTGTTACTGTTTGTACTATGAGTAGTTGTTTTGTTAGCAAACTATGTTTTGTTTGTTATAAGAAAACCACCCCCACTTGTTTATGAAGTTAGTCAACTTCTTTTGTGCTGTTGATCATGATGCCTTGTGTAGTTAAATTTGGTATTTAACTACTCTATAAACGATTGCCCATGTGTATATTTGTTTTGTTTGCTTAGCTTCACTATATTGCGAATGTGTTTATAATTCTGTTCTTGCATTACATATAGATACGCCTGCTTTATCGGACGGGACGTACGAGCTGATCCCGAATTCCGAAGGAGGTGATCTCGAAGCTCAAGTGAACACTGCTGAACTAACTGAAGCCCCGGACCAAAGTTCGGAAGAGCCTAGAGCTGAAATAGTTAGCAACTACCGAGAAGGCAAGCCCCGGACATAACCTATACTTCAAACTAATATCATTTACCGTATTATTTACTTGTGCATCTACAGTTCTTAGGATTTGAATTGAAAACCTAGATGCATAATCCTAGGAACCTATGTACTGAACACTAGACCTGAGTTCGACTACCTGCTAAGCTTATAGGACGCTAAAAGTCGAGTGATTACCTGTCACTCGCGAGCTTTATAGGAATTGCCTGTTTACTTTCTGTTAACAATATAAGGACGACGGACGGGGTTGTGATCGATATCATAACTTCATGTGAGACCCCGTCTGTGTTATTGAACTTGCTAAGGTCACGGTGTGTGGTAGCGTTGGTTAAGCCTTTGAAAGTACTAGCCACATGCCGTCAATATGGTACGCGGCAAGCCTAGTAGCCGATTGGACCGGGGAGTGGATATACCTGACACTCTCTCTTAGGGATAGGTTTTATTTTTATGTTGCGCAACACTGCGACTTCAAGGGACAAGGGTGGACCTCGTAGAAGGGTGGACCTTGGAGCCCTGTAGTCGGGGAGAGTGTTCCTATCCATAAGCCGGAAAGAAAGGTCAACGGTTGTTTGGGAATGACCCGACGGTGTTCCAGACGTGTGTGTTAGGTTTATCCTTGCAAGGTTGAATTTTGATTCAGAATCGTCCGCCTCTCACGATGAAATGAGACTGCTTGATCTCTTTGCCACACGGAGTAAGAAGAGCAACAATACTTTGATCAATCTTGATGTTTGCTTAGATTTCTACCATGATTGGATGGTAGTTGCTTACATAGAATGGTTAATCAACTAGAATCTTAAAAGCTAAAACTTGAAAGTAAGGACATACTCTTTATTGCTTTTCAGCAATAGAAAACCAGAGCCTCACAAAGCCTTGCATAGTCTAGCTAAGGTGGGCTACTTATACCCGTTGGCGGTTAAGTCTTGCTGAGTATTAGAATACTCAGTCTTGCTGTTGAAACCCTTTTTCAGGTATGAGTTTTGAGGATCAGATCGCTAGCTTGACCTATCCTTGCTCGTTGCCTCCTGGCTGGTCCGTAGAGTGGGATACGTCTTCGACCGGCAATGACTATGACGAGTGATACCATGCTTGGGCAAGCCTGGTATCCTTTTTGCGACATGTTGTAGCCGTCGTGTTTTATCTTCCGCTGTTTAAACCCTGAAGCTTTACACTTATGGCTTGTATAACTATTTTGACTTAAGTTGGTTTTGTAATAACCGTTTGAACTGGTTTGTAATCTTTACTATGCCTGTGTTGTAAAATTGTGGTTGTAATATCTCTGAACTCGCCTTCGTGCGGGGTATGCTTGTTCGATCCGAGAATCGGTGGTTGTATCGGGACGTTACCCGACAGACCAAAAATTGTTCCGTTTGAAGTGCGTTTAAACTAATGTTGCCTTTATGGTGATGGCCTGCGCACTTGAGCCGGGATAATTTAGGCGGTTCTGCCACAGCTGGTATCAGAGCTACAAGCGTACACCAGAGGTGTTGGAACCTTAAAAACTGGTTTTCTTATAAAATGGGATCAACATGGTATTTCAGAAAACTACGTTGAACTCGCCTTCGTGCGGGGTATGCTTGTTCGATCCGAGAATCGGTGGTTGTATCGGGACGTTACCCGACAGACCAAAAATTGTTCCGTTTGAAGTGCGTTTAAGCTAATGTTGCTTTTATGGTGATGGCCTGCGCACTTGAGCTGGGATAATTTAGGCGGTTCTGCCACAGTTACTCTTGGTGATTGGCATCACCTAGGCGATCTTTGTGATCGAGGTGTTTCTCGCGGAGCTTGCCAAGGATTGTGGGAGCCCGGAGAAGAAGATTGTACGTGGCTTGATCTCCACCACGCCGGGATGGTGAACGGAGACTCTTAGTGAGCGCCCTCGTCTCGGTGACTTGGGAGGTGACAAAACTCTTTGTGAGTGTCACAACGTGGATTAGGGGTGTGTGCCAACACATCGATACCACGGGAAAAAATCCGGTCGTCTCTTGTCCACTCTCTTTACTCAAGCATTTTCTTTCATGCAATTTATTCATGTGCTTGACTTAGAGATCATAACTTAGCTCTACCTTGCTAGGCTTTACTTCTCGTTATATCTCTCATAGCTTGTGTAGGTAGCTTAGTTATTCGGTTGGTGAATTGGTGGCATACTAGCATTGCATAGGTTAAGGTTGCTTTATTGTGTTTTAGAAATTGAAAAAGGCCCAATTCACCCCCCCCTCTTGGTCCATCGATCCTTTCAATTGGTATCAGAGCCTCGTTGCTCATTTGGATCATTAGGCTTCACCGCCTAGAGCTATGGCCAAGATGGATGGTTCGCCGCCTCACTTCGAGGGCAAGAACTTTGCTTATTGGAAAGTTCGCATGGCCGCATACCTTGATGCGATTGCCCCCGAAGTGTGGTTGGCAACTAAGACCGGGTTCACCGGAACTCCCACCACGGAACAATTAAAATGGAATGCAAAGGCTACAAATGCAATTTTCGAAGCCATAAGTAAGGAAGTCTTTGCTAGAGTAAATGGCATGGACTTAGCAAGTGATATTTGGAAAGAGCTAGTTGAAATTCATGAAGGCTCTACAAAAGTTCGTGAACAAAAATATCACTTGTTTAGAGCTAAGTATGATTCCTTTAAAATGCTAGCTCATAAAAATTGCAATGATATGTATTCTCGCTTGAATGTCATTGTCAAGGACATTAATGCACTTGAAATATCCAAAATTGACAGTGGCTCCATCAATCGCAAGATTCTCATGCTCCTCCCGAAGCCCAAGTACAACATCATCAATGTTATGCTTCAAAAGGAGAATCTTGACACAATGGAAGTGGGAGAACTTGTGGGCGAAATTCGCACTCTTGAAATGGGTATCCTTGGTATGTCCGAATGTAACACCCTAATTTAAATTTCAGCATTTATTAATAAATTTAATTGGCTTTATTTAAATTTCTAAGGTTTATTGTGTTAGACTTGCATTTAATCTAAATTTTTGTTCTATAAGTAATTAAAATTTTATCATAGGTTTAAATTTTGGTGTTGCATTCATTCTGGTGCATAGTTTTAATTATTTGAGTGTGGTTTGAATTCAAATTTGTATTTGAATTCAAACTTTGTTTGAATTAGAAATAGAAAAGAGGAAAGAAATAGAATAGAAAAGGAAGAGACGAAACCAGCCCAAACCCCTCTCCCCTTAGCCCGTTCTCTCCTCGCGCGGCCCACTCTCTCCTCCCTTTCCCAGGCCGGCTTCCTCCGCACGCGGCCCGCCCAGCCTGCTACCGTCTTCCCCCTCTCCCGCACTTGGCCCGCTCCGCGCGCGCGACCCATCTGAGCCGCCGGCCCCACCTGCCAGCGTCCCACGCCCGCACCCCGCGTCGCCCGCTCAGCCCGTTCGCAGTGCGCCCCGCCGCTGACCCGTGGGCCCCGCCTGCTAGCTTCGTCTCCCTCGCGCCGCGCACTTGCAACGGATCCCGTGATCCCCGCCGAGACGCTCGCTGGCCTTCCTAACTCGGGCGCGGATGCCGAGATCCCCGCGCTAGCCCCTTTAAACCGCCCAGCGGACCCCCTGCGACATCAAACACCCCACATCGCCGCCCAAACCCTAGCTAGTCACGCCCGCGCCGCCCCGCCGCGCATAGTCCCCTGTGCCGCCGCAACCACAATGCTCCGCCGCGCCCTAGCCTCAGCGGAGCCGCGCAAAAGCTTCGCCCCTAGTCCAGGAGGCTCTCCAAGCTTGCTGCCCGACCCCGGACCCTTGCCAGCGCCTGAATCGTGGACGACGTCGCCGCCGCCGGTGAGACCAATTCCGAGCATTTGCTCGCTTCCTTTGATCCTCGTGCCCCGCTGATCCGCGGTTCTCGCTCGCAGCTCGGGTCCGCATCACCTCGACGGATCAGCAGGCCAGGAGGAGCCCTGCAGCGACCCGGACAGCGAACTCCGTCCGTGCGCCGCCGTCGAACTTCGTCGCCGCGACTTCTGCAAGACGCCCCTGCTTGATTTGAACCTCGGTGAGGATCTCCTCCGCCCGCTCTCCCTTTTAGACCCGTTGGCTTAGCCCGTAGAGCACCCAAGCAACTCTGGATGCTAAAGTTGATACCTCCGAGAAAACAAGACGACTCAACCTCTTGGAAAAGGAACTGATGGAACTTGAAGAAAAGGTCTGCAATACCCAAAGACTAATCCAAGAGGAGAAAGCTTCGATCGCAAACTCCGAGCAGGAAGCCCAAGAAATGACTGAACAAATACAGGCAGAGTTTGCAGAGATAAGCATCTTGAGTCAGCAGATAATATCAGGCGATGACAAGGAGGACGAAGCAATCATAGCACGAGCAGACGTTGTACGTGCAGAAGCCATCCATGCCATAGAAGGATTCCTGAACTAGTAGAACTATTCAGAAAACATTTGATGTCGCCTGTTAAACCTGAAACTTGTACTTGTTTAAAACACCTTAAGTCGATGGTTACACATCGGCTATCTTGCTTCTCGTATGCATTTTTTTCTAGCCAACTCAACGTGTTGGCCTCTCATTCATCATTTTTTTATTTTTTTATTTTTTTACTGGCCAACTCAACATGTTGGCCTGTCATGATTTTTTTTATTGGCCAACTCAACGTGTTTGCCTTTTCTCTTTTTTTTACCGGCCAACTCAACCTGTTGGCCTATCTCTTTTTTTTACTAGCCAACTCAACGTGTTGGCCTATTTTTCAGTACAGCCAGATGGATCTCATCGGCTCTTGTTACTCGCTTTCCCACATGCTAGGGAAATACTTCTTGAGTTGTTGGCCATTGACAGCAACAGGAAACTTGACACCATCCAGCTCCTGAAGCATGTATGCATTCCCAGGCAAAACCTGATCAACCTTGTACGGCCCGTGCCAAGTTGGAGACCACTTGCCATACTTTTTATCTTTAGTTCCCAATGGCAATACTGCCTCCCAAACCAAGTCTCCAACCTGAAAATTCTTTGGCTTGACCTTCTTGTTGTACGCACAAGCAACTTTAACCTTATTTTCCTTGATCTTCTCCAGCGACCAAAGCCTTAGCTCTGTCAGATCCTCCACATTATCGTTCATCAAGGCTGCATACTGTTCAGCAGATAGATCATTCTGAAACTCAACACGCCTTGATCCGGCCGTGATCTCCCATGGTAACACAGTGTCTTGGCCGTAGACTAAATGGTACGGCGATGTCTTGGTAGACCCGTGACATGAAATACGATATGCCCACAAAGCTTCTGACAACACCTCATGCCAGCGCCTAGGATATTCATCGATCTTTCTCTTTATGAGCTTGATGAGGCTCTGGTTGGATGCTTCAGCCTGTCCATTAGCTTGGGCATAGTATGGAGATGATTTGATCAGCTTAATTCCCATGTCATCGGCGAACTTCCTGAATTCCTCTGATATAAAAACCGATCCTCAATCGGTTGTATTAGTTTGAGGAATCCCAAATCTATGAATGATGTGCTCTTTGACAAAGCTGATCACATCTTTTGACGCTACTGACCTCATGGGTACTGCCTCTACCCACTTTGTGAAATAATCTATAGCAGCTAAGACCCACTGGTGACCCTTGCTAGATGACGGGTTGATCTGACCAATCATGGCCATGGCCCAACCTCTGAATGGCCACGGTTTGATGATAGGATTCATTACTGATGCTGGCACTATCTGAATTTTGCCAAACCTCTGACATGCCTGACATCCCTTATAATATTTGAAGCAATCTTCAAGCATAGTGGGCTAGTAATAACCCGATCGCCTAATCAGCCACTTCATCTTATGAGCCAATTGATGAGTACCGCAAGCTCCTTCATGAATCTCATGCAAGAGCCGATTCGACTCTGTGGGTCCCAGACATTTAAGCAGTAGTCCTTCCAAGGTTCTGTAAAACATGTCATCCCCTATCAGAACATACTTTATAGCCTTGAGTCTTATCCTTCTGGGTGCCCCCCGAGCCGAATCCTTCAAGTAATTGAAGATATCGGCTCTCCAGTCTCCGGGTTCTAGAAACTGAATCTCCACATCGACCCCATCGGCCGTTTCCTTGTACCTGGACGCCATCTGTGCCAAATCATTGGATTCATTGTTCAGAGTCCTGCGTATCCAGTGGAAATTGATGTACCTGAATTGTGACATCAACTCACGGCACTGCATCCATATCGAAAAAAGAGCCTCGCTCTCACATCTATATTCTTCCGTGAGCTGAGAAATCACCAGCTTTGAATCTCCAAAAATTTCCACCGCTTCTGCACCAGCTTCGAGGAGCAGTTCCATCCCCTTGCGAACGGCTTCATATTCTACCAAATTATTGGTGCATGGGGCAATCATCCTGATGGAAAAGGAGTAAGTCGCCCCTCGAGGCGACACCAACAGAATTCCCACACCGCACCCATCATCACAAGCCAATCTGTCAAAAAACATAGCCCAAGCACGAATAAATAGTGCAGCAATATCAGTACTGATCCTGTCTGCAACAAGATCCGCCAGTGCTTGTCCTTTGACTGCTTTCGCAGGCTGATATCGGATATCGAACTCTGACAATGCAAACATCCATTTTCCAAGCCGGCCTTTCAGCACAGGAGCCGGCAGCATGTGCTTTATGACATCCGATTTGCATATGACAATTGTTTCCGCCGAGAGCAAAATATGACGAAGCTTTGTACATGTAAAAAATAAGCAAAGGCAAAGCTTCTCGATTTCAGGATACCTAGTCTCGGCGTCTAACATGCGCCTGCTGAGGTAGAAAACCACCCTCTCCTGGCCGTCTTTCTTCTGGACTAACACCGAAGCAATGGTAGTGTCACCCACAGATAGGTACACATAGAACGGCCTATCTTGCTGAGGAGGAACCAACACTGGAGGCTTTGACAAATATTCTTTAATTTCATCGAAAGCTTGCTACTGTTCTGCTCCCCAGCGAAACTCACCATCGGATTTGATCTTCACTAAACCCATGAACGGTTCAATGCGCCCAGACAGATTAGAAATAAATCGTCTGACAAAGTTAATTTTACCGATGAGCTTCTGCAACTCTTTCTTCGTGGTAGTCGGCTTCATCGTTTTCATAGCTTCTTGACTCTTCAAGCCAATCTCGATTCCCCGTTCGTGCACCAGGAATCCCAAAAATTGACCGGCTGGTACTCCAAAGGCACATTTCTTTGGGTTCATTTTGAGCCCAAACCTTCGAGTCCGCTCCAAGACTTGACATAGATCTTCTAGATGCCCCCAGCTGATTTGGATTTGACCACGACATCATCAATATACATTTCTACCAGTTTGCTGATGAGATCATGAAAAATGTAATTCATGGCACGTTGGTACGTTGCACCGGCATTTTTCAGTCCAAAGGTCATAACCAAATATTCGAACAAGCTGACTGCGCCTGGTACTCTGAATGCGGTCTTGTTCACATCTTCTGGGGCCATGAAGATCTGGTTGTAGCCGGCATTACCGTCCATAAAACTCATCATTTTGTGGCCGGCAGCTACGTTGATCAATGTCTCTACAACAGGCATCGGGTATTTGTCCTTTGGCGTCGCTCTGTTGAGATCTCTAAAATCGACGCAGACACGCCATCGGCCATCCTTCTTTTGTACCGGTACCACGCTAGAGATCCATTCTGCATACCGGCACGGCCTGATGAACCCAGCATCCAACATCTTCTCCACCTCTTTCTTGACTTCTTCTAGGACTTCGGCCTTCATCTGGCGTGCCCGTTGCTGAAACGGCCGAAACCCTTTCTTGAGCGGGAGCTGATGCTCGACGATGCTTCTGTCTAGACCGGGCATCTCAGTGTAGTCCCACGCGAAACAATCCCGGTACTCTTTCAGCAGCGCAATCATCTCCTCACGCAAGACCGGATCCAACTTCTTGCTGATAAATGTCGGTCGTGGCTTATCCCTAGGACCGATGTCAACCTCTTCCAAATCATCAGCTGACATGAACCCGTATCCGAGCTTGTCGTCGTCTGAAAAACTAGCTGTGAATGCAGGTGAATCTTCGTTATCCACAAGATCGGCGACAAACACAGGGAGATGACAAGAAAAATTATTTGGCCAACCGTACGAGCTGGCCGCTTCTATACTTCCATTATCATTCGAAACCAAATAGTCGATGAGTGGCCAACTGCCAGAGCAGGCCATCGTATGTACACGATGTAACAATTCCGACCCCAAATAGGATTTTTCTATTCTTTGGGGCCGGTCGCTGGGACCGGCCTCTCTATCACTATTACACCCTGTAGCATGCCAGGATGCGTCTACTCTGTGAGGCCAGTGGATAAGACCAGCCTCAGTCCATTTTTTGTCGCTTCGATCCAATCACAATCTTTCAGGGCGATCCCTGAGATCGGCTCTTTCCCTTTCGCATCCCAGGCGTTCATGTGTGCGAGCGAGACCTCGCTGGAGTCATCTGCACGGACCACCTCCACCTCATCGCCATCCCATTGGATGAGATACTGATGCATTGTGGAAGGGATACAATAGTTGGCGTGAATCCAATCTCTCCCAAGCAACACCGTGTATGTACTCTTGCTGTTGACGATGAAGAATGAAGTCGGGATCGTCTTGCGGCCCACTGTCAACTCCACATTAAGAACCCCCATCGCCTCTGACGGTTGCCCGTTGAAATCATTGAGCATCACATTGGTTTTGATTAGGTCAGCAGAAGAACGCCCTAACCGGCGCAACACTGAATATGGCATCAGGTTGACTGCAGCACCGGTGTCAACCAACATCCTGTTAACGGGTTTACCGTTGATAAAGCCCTTGAGATACAGCCCCTTCAAATGTTTGTAGCTTTTTTCCTTTGGCTTCTCGAAGATGATCGGCTGGGGACCAAGATCCAATTGTGCAACAGGCAAATCCTCCGGTTGGGGTGCCCGGAACTCTGACGGGAGCACGAACACCATGTTCACATCAGCCGATGGCTTCTCATCGGCTTTTGTCTGCTTGGGGCACCACTCTTTTCTTGGAGGGCGTCTTTCCTCCCTTCGCGGGTGCTTGACTTGTTCCGCGAGATCCGGACGCGCCTTCCTCAGCACGTCAAGATACTTTGCTTCTGCCTCTTCTAGATTGCACAAGCGCTGCACTCTGCGCTTCTGCGAGCGATTAAGCCCGTCAGGACACCACCGTGGGCGATGGTACCTGTCTTCTTCTTCTGGCTCGGAATCACCCCTGGTCGACCACTCAACATGTTCGTCGTGACGCACTTTGGGCCCCAAGCGTCGAAACACCGAAGTATCGCCTGACCGGCGTGTCCGAGGCCTGCACTCCAGACAATCATCTATAGTGGGCAATCGTCTCATGCCGGAATTCCAGCAGTACCTGAAGAACGGGCAATGCAAGTGATCGCGTACAGCTTGGCGCCTCCCCGTGCGGTACTCGTACTCCTCTTCTTCCGATTGATATCGGCAACGCAGCTTGTGCTGATATTCATATTTTTCAAGAAGCCAATCAGAAGCTGGGAGCTGATTATGAATGTGACACACTTGCTCTTTAGTAATATGTTATCGCCCTGGCTCATTTTGATCTTGGGGCCGTTTGCCAGAAATGGCCTCTCTCCTTTGCTCATCACGACGGCGTACAGGCCCCGCCATGTTGATCTGGAATTAAAAATTATGGCTCGTAGGAGTGAAGTCTGACAACTCTACCACGTTGGCTTGTGGGAAGGGCTTCGTGTCGACCTTCATCGTGTGTTGAGCCAGAATTAATCGGCCTTGCTCGATAGCCGATTGGATCTGATGACGCAGCTCCTTACATTCACTCGTGGCATGAGTGAACGAGTGATGCCATTTATAGTATAGCCTCCCCAGCAATTCTTGTGCAGTTGGCAACTTGTGATTCTCTGGGAGCTTCAACTGTTTTTCTTTGAGCAGCAGATCAAATATCTACTCTGCTTTGGTCACGTTGAAGTCGAAGCCCTTCACAAGCCCCTGTTGTTTGATCCATTTGCATGGGACGGGGTTTGCCCCCTGAGTCCAATCTGCCACATCCACTTCTTGTTCCTCGCCAGAGTCATCAGATTCATCCGCCTGGGCCATGTTCACATGGTGCTTGAACTTGTCCTGGTACAGCTCAGGATGGTAAAGCTCGTACGCCGTAAGCTTCTGCACCATGTGTGCCAGGGAGGTGAATTCCAACTGAAAAGCCAGATCCTTGATCGGCTTAGCGAGTCCCAGAACAGCCAAATCGACTGCCTCCCTCTCTGTGATGCGTGATGAGTAGCATCGGTTCTTGACTTCTCTGAAGCGCTGTATGTATTCCGACACAGTCTCTCCTCGCTTCTGCCTAACTTGGGCGAGGTCGGCAATCCCAGCTTCAGCAGCCTCTGAGTGATACTGGGTATGGAATTGATCTTCCAGCTGCCTCCAAGTTCGAATAGAATCTGGAGCCAATGACGCGTACCATCCAAAAGCCGGGGCTGTAAGAGATTGGCCGAAGAACCGGACCCTCAAAGGATCTGATACTGAGATCATCCCAAGCTGCGTTAAGTATCGGCTCACATGCTCTATGGAGCTGGCTCCTTCTGACCCGCTGAACTTGGTGAATTCAGGGAGCCGATACTTGGGAGGCAACGGGATCAAGGCGTAGTCATTTGGATACGGCTTGGAATAGCCGATCGCTTTTCTCTTGGGCAGGATGCCGAACTGGTCTCTCAGAATTGCACTGACCTGCTCCACACTAAAAACTCCTGGGGCCGATGGCTCAGCACTCGGCCTGGTAGCGTACTTTGCCAGCCATGCTTGTTTCTCCGCGTCTGCTCCAGAAGCTCCTGGGTTTACCAACTGCACCGAGCGTGTTGGACTGACGCTGTCAGAAATGTATGCACACGTGTAGCCATGCAGGATCTCCTTGGGTGGCTCGGTGAGGAACTGGCCTTCTCCAGGATCACCGCCGATCTTGTGGACAACATAGATCGGCGAACTCTGCTGTCCCGCTGCCGCGAACGAGTAGGACACTGGCGGCTTAGTTTGCATTGCAGCTTCCCCCCTGTGACTCCCCAGGATTGGTGCCGATGGGGAGTACTGGTTCTTGATAACCTCCTGGACAACGCGATGTGCCATGCGCTCAAGCTCGTTCACCAGGCTTTCTGAGTGCCAGTGGAGCGTGTGAGCCACCATGTAGTTCATCTCCTGGCGTAGGGCCCTGTGCGCTCCTCTGACGGCACAAACAGATCAACGTTGTCGAGAGCGCCTTCTGGTGAGAACCCCTTCCACCTGATGCCATGGTTGCGGGTCCTCTCAAAAGAGCCGATGAGATCGGCTTCGAACTGAGCTTTGGCCACATCGTATTTCTGCTTGTATTCCAGAGTCAGTTCTTCATACATGATAGGTTTGGTGACCGGCAGAACCGATGCTTGGTCCTGAGCTCCTGTCATCTCTGTGGTGGGCGTTATTGTTGATGAAGGTCCCACCGGGCGTGCCAGAATGTGTTGTCGGTCGAAACCCACCGGCGAGCAGCGACAGGCAACACGAAGAGCCAGGTGGTCACCGGAGCGCTGGCAGGCACTGCTCCCTCGTCGACGGCCCGCAATTCCAGCACACGCCGCGGCTTGTGAAGACGCAGGGCGTGCCACCTGACCTATACCCAATCAGGAAGGTGCGAACGTACTTACAATGGTTTGCCTGCATACACAAACACGTGGAAACATAAGTCCGAGCCGTGGTCGGCTCCCCGGGACGACTCTTGCATCGGCTTTAAAGAGCCGATCGAGTCCCGGTGTCAGATTGGATCTGCATCTATCCGGATATTGGTGAATAAAGCAAATAACTGTAAAGCTGCTTCAATTAAATCTAACTAATCTAATCCACGACGGTAAAAGCTTCACTGTTAGATCGGAACATCATACACGTGATTGGACCTAATGAACGTAACAGATAGCTAAACCATAACCCAAAACAGAGGCCTAAGAACTAGCAAGAGCCGATTCCCGGATCAATTCCCTGTTAAGACTAAAGCAAAGCATCTGACACGCCACCGAATCATCCAATCCGTTTTCAAGGCCTAACCTAGCAGATATTACGCCAACTCTTGAAAATAAGAGCAAACCATAACAGATCAAATCTATTGAACTTAAAAGAAGCAGGGCGTTGTCTTTACACAGCTAACTCTATGCAACAAGAGCTAGTACAAGATGATGACATGATCGCGTAAAGACAACATGATATTCATAGATGATAAGCAACAAAGCACGATAGATCTACTAAAAGCCATGCTACGAACATCAAGATAACTAGCATTACTCGCCATCAAAAATGCTTCAGTACGAGTAAAACCAAGGTAAAAGCAAGAACGATACTGCCCTGATCGCAAGAAGCGATCAGGGCAGCATGGCGCTTACTTGGATGAAACCCTAGAATTAGGGGTGGCGATGCGCCGAGAGTTGTTGTTTGTGAGACGTGATGACGTTCTTCTTTCACGAATAACATAGGGTACATATTTATAGTCCGGAGACTTGGGAAACAATCTAAACTAATCTTGTCCCGATCGGACTCTATCTCTAATCTTGAACTAAATCTAAAGATACATGGCCCATGTGGCCCAAATGCTCACGCAGTAGCCGATTTACAAGCCTTCTTAATCTCTTCATTAAGCCCATCTTGCTTTCGGCCCATAAATTAATCCTGTTAATTTACGGCGATAACAGACCGGTAGCGGATCTACCGGTCCCGACCGGTTAGCCGCCCGGGGTGGCCGGTTTACCGGCCCGGTCAGGCGGTAAACCGCCAATTAGCGGCGGTAAGCCGCGGCCAGGTAAGGTTTTTTTCCTTTAGGATTTAGGTGTATTTAGAATTTAGGGAAGATTTATTTGTATTACATGATTTTTTGCACTATGTAGTAGGTTTTAGGTAGATTTGATTTAGGTGTATTAGATGATTTTTGACACTATGACTTAGGAGTTAGAATATTAGAAGATATGGTTTTGTTGTCGATGTATGCAGATAGACAATGGCAGGCAGAGATGTTGTATGGAAACACGGTGAAAATCTTTATCCCGGATGGCGATGCAACTATTGTCGTACGCAGAAAGGAGGAGGTGGTGCGACTAGATTGAAACAACATTTGGCTGGGCGCGGGGCAGAGGTGGTCCATTGCAGGAATGTGCCACCTGATGTGCGGGACTTCTTTCAGCGTGAGTTGGATAGGGCAAAGAAGGCAACTGCTGACCGGGCCCGAGAGAGATTGAAATGGGAGAAGGCTGCAGTGGAGGGAAACTATCCCGGTGATGAAGAAGATGAGGAGGCTCAGGTGCAGCGTGCCATGGATCTATCGAGAGCGGAAGCAGAGTTTCGACGGGGGGTGGAACAGAGAGGAGGTGCATGTAACACCCTAGGTGTCTGCACAGTAATTAAAAAAGTGTCTGCATAGTAATTGTGTATGTTTTATAAGCATCATGTGCTTGAATTGCTTAAAAAGGATCTTTTGGTAATTATAAAAGGTTATATGTGTAATTATAATTTTATGCAAGGTCCTTTCTATAGTTATGTTGAATAGGTTGTGTAATTATAACTTGTGTGGAGGGTGTTTTTGCAAAATTCAGTGCATTTAATGCATGGCAGCAAAATTTGCTTTTAAGTGTAAGTTTAAAGTGAATTTGTATTGAAAAAGACAAAATTCCTTGGAATTCAAAATTCCTACAATGTTTTTAATTTTATCTCTTGAATCTTTGGTCAAATAAATTTTTGCACAACATCAAAGTTGTAGATCTTGAAAAGTTGAACAACTTTTATGTTGGGCACTTTTCCATTTGAGCTTTGGTTTAAAAGTTATTGCTTGTTTACAGACTAGTCCCTGGAATTTTCGGAAATTGCAAAATGACCCTTATCCCCTTCCCCCACCTCCCTGCTCTGTTTCTCGCCGCCGCCCACCGACAGCGCCGCCCGCCGGCGACGTGGAGAGCCTTCCCGGCCATTACTTCGCTTCGCGCTGGCACCCACGCGTCGCTTTGCTCCTCCTCCCCCTCCTGTTGCCTCGCGCTGGAGCCCCACGGCCGTGCCACGCGCGCCGCCGAGCCCAGAAGCGTCCGCGCCGCCGCCACCTCGCCGTCGCGGTGGAACGCCCGCTGCAGAAGCCGCCGCCCTCTTCTAGCGAGCGCCCGAGCACTACAAGAGCCCCAGAAATCCATTCCTCTTTCTCTTTTGCTTTCCCCTCGCTCTCACACAGCAGAACGCCGGCGAGCTCACCCCGCCACGGAGCCGCCACCACAGACCCGCTCCACCCCAATAGCCCCCACCATTAGCCGCGCCTCGTCCTAGAGCAGCTTCCCAGCCGCTTCTCGTACCCCAAAACCCACCGGAGCTACCCCGCCGCCGTGCTCCAAGCCCCGCAAGCCGCCGCTCGCTGTGGACCGACCTCCTCCCTCCCTCATTTCGTGCCCCAAGAGCCTCCAGAGAACCGCATCGACCTCTACTCCATTTCCCCCAACCCATACCTCGCCGCCGGTGAGCCCCTCGCCGGGAAACGGCCGGTCAAACCCCGCCTCTCCTCTCTGACCCAGCCAAGGACCCTCGGGTTTGAATTCGAGAAAGCCCAGGGGATTATTTGAATAGCTCAAGACACATATGAATAGTGCTCTAGGGACTTCCTTGTGATGTTTTTCAGTGATCTTTGAAATTCAATATCAATTCGTGGAAAATTCGTAAAATAGCAAATCTAGATGTTTTGGAATCCTCTTGAAGAGCTCTATGCAGTAGAACCATAATATGTTAGGCTTTAGTTGAAAGTTTTTGCTGTAGAATTTGATTTGTGTTACTAGTGCATAAATATTGGTTGATTTTATCTTTTTCTTAACTACTGTATAAAGACATGTCTTGTAGTGAAACTTTTATGGTAGTTTACTCATGTAACACTAGTTTTTCTATAAAATTTTCATGATCAGTTCTCTGGTGTAGCTATTTATTTGTTTTAATCCTTGTTTAATAGACTTTATTTATGGTAAATAGTTTCTGTTCGTAATAAATCATCAAAATATTTCTGCATGTTCTTTTTTAGTAGCTTAGCTTGTCCAGGAAGTTTGAGCCTTAGTTCATGAGTAGAACAGGAGCTAAAATTGAATCTTGCTAAACTGATGTCTGTTTTTTTTATTTTCTCAGAATTAATTCTGTGTAGATAAAATCATGAAAAATACACAGTAGATAGTTCTTTTCTGTGTCAACCTCCTGTTAAATTTTGAGCTTCTACTTTGCTCTAGTTTGACCTGTATAATTCAAGCTTGTTCTAGGTGTTGTCTGAATGAATGAATTGTTGTGATTAAATGGCTACATGTCTTGGCATGATTTTTACAGGGTAGCTTAATCTGTTCATGTTCTACTTAGGTTAATTTTTGCTAAATTTATTGCTATTTGTGATCTGAGGTGTTTATTTAATTTGCAAACCTTGAATTAAATGCTATAGGAATCAACCACCACTCATTTTATGAAGTTAGTATAACGTGCTTGTGCTGTTGATCATGATGCCTTGTGTAGTTAAATTTGTTATTTAACTACTCTATAAACGATTGCTCATGTGTGTATTTATAATATTGTTCTTGCATTACATATAGATACAACTACTTTGTCGGACGGGACGTACGAGCTGATCCCGGAATCTGACGGAGGTGATCTCGAAGCTCAAGTAAACACTGCTAAACTAACTGAAGCCCCGGACCAAAGTTCGGAAGAGCCTAGAGCTGAAATAGTTAGCAACTACCGAGAAGGCAAGCCCCGGACATAACCTATACTTCAAATCAATATCATTTACTGTATTACTTACTTGTGCATTTACAGTTCTTAGGATTTGAATTGAAACCCCAGATGCATGATCCTAGGAACCTATGTACTGAACACTAGACTTGAGTTCGACTACTTGCTAAGCTTATAGGACCAGTAAAAGTCGAGTGATTGCCTGTCACTCGCGAGCTCTATAGGAATTGCTTGTTTACTTTCTGTTATCAATATAAGGACGACGGACGGGGTCGTGTTCGATATCATGACCTTTGGTGAAACCCCGTCTGTGTTGATGAACTTGCTAAGGTCGCGGTGTGTGGTAGTGCTGGTTAAGTTTTTGAAAGTACTAGCCACATGCCGTAAATATGGTACGCGGCAAGCCTAGTTGCCGATTGGACCGGGGAGTGGATATACCTCCCACTCGCTCTTAGGGATAGATTTTATTATGTTGCGCAACACTACGACTTCAAGGGACAAGTGTAAGGATCACCGGGGTGTCCGACCCTAGAGGGGGAGGGGGTGAATAGGGTCGCTAATCGTTTTTCTATCCTAGGGCTCAATCTAATTGCATAAGATAAACCTAACACGTCCTACACATGCTAGTTATGACTAAGGTTTATCTATGCTACCCTCTACTTACCCCAAAAGACTTGCAACCTATAGCCAATCCTAATCAAACTAACTAGGAAAGTAAAGGTAAGCAAGAAAGAGTAAATGCGGAAACGTAATGCGGTAAGTAAAGCGGTAAGGGAGAGGATATGCAAACTCCCGTGAAGACACCAAGACACACGATTTAACGTGGTTCGGTTAGGACACCAAAGTCCCTCCCTACGTCCACGGCCACTTGCTCACAAAGAACAAGTGTGATGCCGAGTCTCTTCGCTTGATCACCGTCTTGCCACGCCTCCAAGGCTCCCGACAAGCAAAGGCTAAGTGACGCCAAGTCACAAAGACGAGGTCACCGCCACCGTCTATCTCGAAGCGTCACCACGTCACCGTCTTCACTATCTTGGAGCTTTAACACCAAGTAGGGGCCTCCTTCCCCGCACAAAGTGTCGTTGCCACTCCACACCAAGTCGGAGGGTCACACGACGAGTACACAAGTTGCTTGCCGCAGCAAGACTTTCTCTCAAGCTAGTTCTCTCAAGAACTAAGCCTAAACAAGCACTAAGCACTCTCACAAGTGTGCTTAAGCCTATATGATGTACAATGAAGCTTTATGGTGGTTGGAGATGATCTTTAGCTCTTGTATACTTCCTTGAACTCCAGCCTTCTCAAATGACCTGGCCTTGGGGGTATATATAGGTAGCACAAGCAAATATAGCCGTTGGAGAAAAGCTGCCAGAAATGTGCTTAACACCGGTTAATCCGATGCTCCCCAAATTGCCATCGTCGGTTTAACCGGTGATACTAAACTGCCCACTGAAAACTAGCCGTTACGTGTACGGGCAATCAACCGACGCAATTGACCGGTGTATGTAATATTAGCGTCGGTTTAACAGGTGAGTGCAACTGTCCTCTGATCCTTGAAAAACAAACTCTCTGGACAACTGCACCGACGCTATTAACCGGTGCATCATCGGTTCATCCGATGTATGCATTTTTCTTGGTCTGCTTCTGCCATTGCACCGACGTATTCAAACTTCCTATCGTCGGTTCATCCGGTGCCAAACCCTAGCCCGCAGGCCATCTCTGTCATTGCACCGATGAGTACATTTTGCCTTACGTCGGTTTAACCGGTGATACTAAAACTCCCAGACGTGCTCAAGTCAATGCACCGACGTGTGTAATTTGCTTGGCGTCGGTTTAACCGGTGATACTAAAACTCCCAGACGTTCTTTTACGTAGGGGCGGCCCTTCGGGCCTAGCTTCGCCTCTCTTCTCTTTGTCATCACTTGAACCTAAAAGCCTGAGTATATCATCTAAGCAAACACATTAGTTCAAGTGTTGCGTGTGTCATCAATCGCCAAAACATTATATTGAAATATGGCATGAGAGGCCATTTTCGCTACAACAAGGTTCGGCCTTGGAGCCCTGTAGTCAGGGAGAGTGGCACTATCCATAAGCCGGAAATAAAGGTCAACGGTTGTTTGGGAATGACCCGACGGTGTTCCAGACGTGTGTGCTAGGTTATCCTTGCAAGGTTGAATTTCGATTCAGAATCGTCCGCCTCTCACGATGAAATGAGACTGCTTGATCTCTTTGCCACACAGAGTAATAAGAGCAACAATATTATGATCAATCTTGATGTTTGCTTAGAGTTCTACCATGATTGGATAGTAGTTGCTTACATAGAATGGTTAATCAACTAGAATCTTGAAAGCTAAAACTTGAAAGTAAGGATCTACTCTTTATTGCTTTTCAGCAAAGAAAAACCAGAGCCTCACAAAACCTTGCATAGTCTAGTTAAGGTGGGCTACTTATACCCGTTGACGGTTAAGTCTTGCTGAGTATTAGAATACTCAGCCTTGCTGTTGAAACCCTTTTTCAGGTATGAGTTTTGAGGATCAGATCGCTAGCTTGACCTATCCTTGCTCGTTGCCTCCTGGCTGGTCCGTAGAGTGGGACACATCTTCGACCGGCAATGACTATGACGAGTGATACCATGCTTGGGCTAGCCTGGTATCCTTTTTGCGACGTGTTGTAGCCGTCGTGTTTTATCTTCCGCTGTTTAAACTCTGAAGCTTTACACTTATGGCTTGTATAACTATTTTACTTAAGTTGGCTTTGTAATAATGGTTTGAACTGGTTTGTAATCATTACTATGCCTGTGTTGTAAAATTGTGGTTGCAATATCTCTGGACTCGCCTTCATGCGGGGTATGCTTGTTCGATCCGAGAACCGGTGGTTGTATCGGGACGTTACCCGACAGACCAAGAATTGTTCCATTTGAAGTGCGTTTGAGCTGATGTTGCCTTTATGGTGATGGCCTTCGCACTTGAGCTGGGATAATTTAGGCGGTTCTGCCACAGCTGGTATCAGAGTTGCAAGCGTACATCAGAGGTGTTGGAACCTTAAAAACCATTTTCCGTATAAAATTGGAACAATAAAGAATTTCGGAAAACTACGTTGGATTCGTTAAGAGTTGTGCATAGAACGTAAAGTCCTAGGGAATTTACGGGAATTACTAGGTGGTTATTTATGTATGGTTTATGTTATCTGACTTCCAGCACTTTACATTTTGTCAAACCATACTCACAAGCAACTCTTAATTCCTGTAACGACGCACCTACGTTGAGGTAAGATGGTAAGGATCCTCAGTCAGCTGAGGGAGTCTGACCTTCCTGTCGGTGATGCGAGCCGAACGCTGCCCTCAAGCAGTGGCTTACTTGAGGTGCTTCCAATATACCGACTATTAGTTGACTATATTGGAAGTAAAGTGTGCTCAGTCAGCTGAGGGAGTCTGACCTTCCCGTCGGCGATGCGAACCGAACGCTGCGCTCAAGCAGTGATCTACTTGAGCTGCTTCCAATATACCGACCTCGGTCGACTATATTGGGAGTAAAGGAACTTGTGAATACGCCTCTAAGTAGCGTATGTTAACGTTGGCCATACGGCGGGAATTGTATGGCTGCCGCTTCTATAGTGAGCGGTAATGTTGGGGAACGCTTTCATGAGTGCTGGCATGAAAGGTTCATTGGATATATATATATATATATATATATATATATATATATATATATATATATATATATATATATATGTTCTGTCAATCTTCTGCAGGTACACTAACCGCGTTCGATAAGTTAAGAACGGTTAGAATGTATCGACTAGCTATATAGGGAGAGCCGTATCTATGTATGCCACCGTGCTAACCACGTAAGCCCAACCATAGTTGGCAATTGTTTATCTTGTGAGGATGGTCAGGACGTGCATACATATCTGGTTGATGTTTGATTGGTTCATAATATTTGAAGTTGTTACATGAGCACTTTAAAAAAAAATTCTAGTATGAATCCTCATAAGATAAGTGTTAGTGTGCTTAAAACATGAGTGAGTGAAATTTTGATTTTAGGACCATGCTTGTTTAATGCTTAGATTTTCTTGGATGAAAACGATGGTTTTGAGTCATGCCTTCATCCTAAGCCCCATCTTGTTGATATAAGTATCTTTTCATTCCTTTGAATCTCAAATGATGAACCAGTACCGATTGTGGTTTATTATTCTCTGAGTTTGGAACCATATCATCTTTTGATTTAGAATCATATTTATTTTTCCGCAATCTTCTTAAAGCTTTATTTGAGAAGTCTTGAGATAATCACATTACTCACATTTGAATCCTTTTTGATTCAGATGGCGGCTTGTTCCCAGATCTTTTGGGATGAGGAGGGAAATGCTCATACCGACTGTCTGTACTGGGAGGGTTTTTCGAGGATTCTTTGGGATTCACTTCGTATCTTCTACTACCCAGATCCACCCCAGTACACGGGATGCCAGTTTTCTGAGGATGGGATTAAAAAGAACAGAGTTACAATGACCATTCCTCAGCACCCCACCTTGGAGTGGCCACCAATTGGGATTAAGGTGATTGGGTACCGTCTTGTTGATGCTTTTGAGACAGCAGCTCTCAAAGCAATTACTACTTTTTGTGAGCACCATCCCGAGGAGGTAGCTGCATATCCTATTGGTTTGTTTCCAGCAGTCAGTGCTGGCAATGCAGAGTGGCTGTTCAGGGTCACACACTTTGGGCACTTAATTGGAGATGTAGCGGATGAGACTATTGAGGCAGTAGTCAGATATATGAATGCTCAGTCTCACTACCAGATACTTCAGCAGCGACACATGGACCAGGTGATAGACTTGGCCCAGAGTTTTCAGCGAGGCCTTCGTTTGAGGGATATTCAGATTCAGGGACTTCAGGCTGCCGTTGCTGGGAGGGATAATGTCATTGCGCAGTTTGAGCATCAGGCTATGGAGCATGGTGCTGAGATAGAACAGCGCAACACAGTTATTGGTTTTCTTCAGGGGCAGGTGAATGAGCTTCAAGCAGATTGGACCGATGCTTTAGCCCATGTTGGTGCGCTCCAGGAGCAACTAGATGCTCCAGCTGAGCCTGCAGCAGCAGATGAGGACCCCGAGGAGGTTGAGGGAGTTTCTGATCTAGATTCAGAGCACGCACTTGCTGAGCCTAACCCTCAGCCGGACGACTCTTCTTCCGGCAGTGCCTCTTCTGTGGGCAACCTCGACGACTTCTAGGCACCTAGACTTGTCCTAGATAGTTGTGTTTTCTCTTGTTGTAGCATATGTACATAGGGAATAGATGTTGTAAAATAGCCCTAGGGAGGAGTACCACTTGTTGTATTATATGTGGTAAGGGTGTGTGATGCTAGGTTGTAAGAAAAATGCTACTTTGGATGTAATATAAGTAGCGACTACTAGTTTGGAAATCATAATCTTTCTACTTACCAAATCTCTTCATTTGTGCATTTTCACGCCATTTGATGAATACTAAAGATGTTGCAAATTTTGTGGCATGTGTGCTCATCAAATTTTAGCCTATTGAATATGTGAGACTAAATTTTAGTCCAATCACTTCTATGATCTCTGTTGTTTAGCAGCATAGCACATAGCGATGAAGAGTGAATTGCTAGATTATTTTCTTTACCCTTTGCTCTCAGCATTGAGTCTCAATACGATGGAGCATGAAGCTATCTAACAGCTGACCAGTTTTGAGTTTTGTGGGTTGCACCGTTATGTGTTGTGCATATTGTGCTACACCGCATCTATTTAAATTTTGCTGATTTTGTTTTATCCAATGTATGATCATTGCACATACCATTGATTTTGGAAGCGAGAAATATGTATCTAATGGATGTCTTCCATAATTACAGATGGTTGGTCATACTCGCGAAACGCCTGATGGCTTCGGTTGTGAAGCTGGCAGTGGATCTCAGCAACCACCGCCACCCCCGTCGAATCTGGCCGAGTTAATGGCCATGCAAACAGAATTGCTTCGCCATCTAGTCCAAGGGAAACAAAATCAGCCACGTCAACAGTATGGAGGATGGGAGGCACAACCAGCGGGTTACCAGGAATTCTTTGGTACCCAACCTCCACTTTTCAGCCGAGCTGATGACCCACTGGACGCCGATGCTTGGCTCCGTACAATCAACTCCAAGTTTGCTCTGTTAGCGGTACCTTGTGTGGATACAAACAAGGCCCACTTTGCCGCTCAGCAACTTTGTGGTCCTGCACGTATATGGTGGGATAATTATTGTGCAATGCAGCCTGCTGAACATATCATATCTTGGGAGGAATTCAGAACTGCCTTCAGATCACATCATATTCCTGAGGGACTAATTGAAAGAAAGTTGAATGAGTTCTTGGTTCTAGATCAGGGAACCCGCACTGTTCTACAATATGCACAGACCTTCAATCATCTGTGCCAGTATGCGGGCCATCATGCTGATACTGATGCCAAGAAACGTGATCGTTTCCGTCGTGGCCTCAATACCAAGCTCAAGGAACGTCTAAACTTGTTTCAGCCCAACACTTATAATGAGCTGGTTAATATGGCCATTACTCAAGAGGACTGTATTGCTGCACATCATGCCGAGAAGAAACAAAAAGCACCAACAGGACCCTCGAGTGCTCAGCCACCGAGGTATCGTCTGGTGCAGAACACTCCACCAAGGCCTCCACAGAGAAATGCTCCAATGGGCAGACTTGTTTTTAGGCCGCCTCAGCAACAAGGAGGATTCAGACCTCCAGTGCCTCAGCAGCAGCAGCAGCAGCAGCAGCAGCAGTTTAGCCCAAGGCCGAATGCCCCACAGTTCAATAGTGGGAATGGTAATAATCGATGCTTCAATTGCGATAGTACTTTTCATTTTGCTAAAAATTGTCCGCAGCCCAAAAAGAATAATCCAGGGCAAAACTCCAACCAGAACAACAACAACAACAACAACAACAAGGGCAAAGGCAAGAGGCAAATGGTGCAAGTCCGGCAAGGGCGAGTCAACTTCACTACTCTCGCAGACCTTCCAGAAGGAGCACCAGTTATGACGGGTACTTTCTCTATCCACAATAAACCCGCAGTCATATTATTTGATTCTGGTGCAACGCATAGTTTTATAAGTGCCAAATTTGGAGCAAGATTAGGATTGGACTTTTGTCATACTACGGGATCTTTTATGATAACAACCCCTGGTGAGAAGATAGCTTCCAATCAAATCACTAGATATGTGCCAATTAAGCTAGGTAGCAAATTGATAAAGACCGATTTGATCTTGTTGAACTTAGAAGGCATGGATGTTATTCTGGGAATGAATTGGATGACTACACATAAAGTACTATTAGATATCTCTTCCCGAGCTATCGAGATAGATTCACCACATCAAGGAGCCACCATACTCTATCTACCACAACGAGAGTGCTTTAACTCTTGTGCCTATGCCACAAAAGAAATTAAACTTGAAGATATCCCTGTTGTGTGGGAGTATGCAGATGTATTTCCAGATGATTTGCCTGGAATGCCCCCTGATAGAGATATCGAGTTTGTTATTGAGCTTCAACCCGGTACCGCCCCTATTTCTAAGAGGTCGTACCGAATGCCTCCAAATGAGTTAGCAGAATTGAAAGTCCAGCTCCAAGACCTTCTTGACAAGGGCTTTATACGTCCAAGTTCTTCACCCTGGGGATGTCCAGCCCTGTTTGTGAAGAAGAAGGACAACAGCTTGAGGCTATGTGTTGATTATCGACCACTCAATGCGGTCACTATTAAAAACAAGTATCCTCTTCCCCGCATTGATATTCTGTTTGATCAGTTAGCTGGAGCTAAGGTTTTCTCTAAGATTGATCTTCGTTCTGGCTACCATCAAATAAAGATCAAGCCTTGTGATATTCCAAAGACTGCTTTCTCTACCAGATATGGACTATATGAATATCTGGTTATGTCTTTTGGTCTTACCAATGCCCCAGCATATTTTATGTACTTGATGAATTCAGTTTTCATGCTGGAGCTGGATAAATTCGTTGTGGTGTTCATCGATGACATTTTGATCTACTCCAAAAATGAAGAAGAGCACGAGCAACATTTGCGTATCGTTCTTCAACGATTACGAGATCATCATCTTTATGCCAAATTCTCCAAGTGTGAATTTTGGTTGGACAGTGTGAAATTTTTAGGCCACACTATCTCCAGTGATGGTATATCTATTGATCCAACTAAAGTACAAGAAGTGATGGATTGGGAATCTCCTATTTCAGTTCATCAAATTCGCAGTTTTCTTGGTTTAGCTGGATATTATCGTCGCTTCATTACTGATTTCTCCAAAATAGCCAAGCCTATGACAGAGTTATTGAAGAAGGGAGTGAAGTTTGTTTGGAATGATAATTGTGAAAAAGCTTTCCAAACTCTCAAAGCACGATTAACTACTGCTCCAGTATTGGCTACACCGGACAGTACCAAACCTTTTGATGTCTATTGTGATGCTTCGGGTACGGGACTTGGTTGTGTGCTTATGCAAGACAACCGGGTTATTGCTTATGCATCAAGAGCTCTCCGGAATCATGAGAAGAATTATCCAACACATGATCTGGAGTTAGCAGCTGTCATTCACGCTCTTAAGATTTGGAGACATCATCTTATGGGAAATCACTGTAATATCTACACTGACCATAAGAGCCTCAAATATATCTTCACTCAAGCTGATCTCAACATGAGATAGAGACGCTGGCTAGAGTTGATAAAGGATTATGATCTAGAAGTGCACTATCATCCAGGAAAGGCTAATGTGGTTGCGGATGCACTCAGCCACAAGTCACAATGCCATTGTCTATCTGTAGAACCATTCAATGAAACTCTATGCCAGGAAATGATGAAGTTAAACCTAGAAATGGTACCTCAAGGAAGTTTGAACCATATATCAATTGAGCCTACACTTCATAATAGCATCATCATGACACAATTACAAGATGAAGGTATTAAGATCATCAAGGAAAAAGGAGAAGCAAAGTACAAATGTTTCCGAGTGGATCATAGAGGAGTTCTATGGTTTGAATCTCGACTGGTTGTACCCAAGGATCATCAGCTTAGAAAGCAAATCCTTGATGAAGCACATCTATCGAAGTTTTCGATTCATCCCGGTGGTACCAAGATGTACCAAGATCTTAAACAAAATTTCTGGTGGACTCGAATGAAAAGAGAGATCGCCAGATATGTTTCTGAGTGTGATGTCTATCAAAGAGTTAAAGCTAGTCACTTGAAAGTAGCTGGTACTCTCCAACCTTTATCTATTCCATCTTGGAAATGGGAGGACATCAGTATGGATTTTATTGTCGGTTTACCCAACACTTCGCAGAAGCATGATTCTATTTGGGTAATCGTTGATAGACTCACCAAGACTGCTCATTTTATTCCGGTTCATACTACTTATTATGCCAAGAGGTATGCAGAGATTTATCTCGATCAGATTGTTCGTTTGCATGGAGTTCCAAAGACGATTATTTCTGATCGTGGGCCTCAGTTTATAGCACGTTTCTGGGAGCAATTGCAAGAATCCCTTGGAACAAAATTGATTCATAGTTCAGCTTATCATCCACAAACAGATGGGCAAACTGAACGAATCAATCAAATCCTTGAAGACATGTTGAGGGCATGTACTATTCAATATGGCAAGAACTGGAGTAAGTGCCTAGCATTGGCAGAGTTTTCATATAATAATAGTTATCAATCCAGCTTGCAAATGGCACCATTTGAAGCATTATACGGTCGAAGGTGTCGAACTCCCTTGAATTGGTCACAAGCTGGAGAACGCAAAATTTTTGGGCCAGATTTAGTGTCTGAGGCAGAGGAGAAAGTCAAAGTTATCCAGAATAATCTTAAAGCAGCCCAATCAAGACAGAAAAGTTATGCAGACAAAAGAAGAGATCCTTTACAGTTCAAGGTAGGGGATTTTGTATATTTGCGAGTATCTCCTACTAGAGGTGTTCAACGCTTCGGAATCAAAGGGAAATTAGCACCCAGATACATCGGACCGTTTGAAATCATCGAAACTTGTGGACCTGTTGCCTACCGACTTCGTCTTCCTTCTCAGTTGGCCGCCATTCATGATGTCTTCCATGTATCACAACTCCGGAAGTGCACCAGGGTACCTACTGAGATCCTTGAACCACAGGATATCGAGATTGAATCCGATCTATCTTATACGGAGTATCCAATCAAGATTCTTGACACCAAAGAAAGAAGTACTAGAAGGGAGAAAGTTAAAATGTACAAAATCCAGTGGAATCATCATACTATGGAAGAAGCTACTTGGGAGACTGAAAATTTTCTCCAAAGAAACTTTCCCGACTTTCTTAGAACAAAACCAGGTACCAAGTCCTTGTATCATTTTCTTCCTGTAATCTCGGGACGAGATTCCTTTTAGGGGGAAAGGCTGTAACACCCTAGGTGTCTGCACAGTAATTAAAAAAGTGTCTGCACAGTAATTGTGTATGTTTTATATGCATCATGTGCTTGAATTGCTTAAAAAGGATCTTTTGGTAATTATAAAAAGTTATATGTGTAATTATAATTTTATGCAAGGTCCTTTCTATAGTTATGTTAAATAGGTTGTGTAATTATAACTTGTGTGGAGGGTGTTTTTGCAAAATTCAGTGCATTTAATGCATGGCAGCAAAATTTGCTTTTAAGTGTAAGTTTAAAGTGAATTTGCATTGAAAAAGACAAAATTCCTTGGAATTCAAAATTCCTACAATGTTTTTAATTTTATCTCTTGAATCTTTGGTCAAATAAATTTTAGCACAACATAAGAATTGTAGATCTTGAAAAGTTGAACAACTTTCATGTTGGGCACTTTTCCATTTGAGCTTTGGTTTAAAAGTTATTGCTTGTTTACAGACTAGTCCCTGGAATTTTCGGAAATTGCAAAATGACCCTTATCCCCTTCCCCCACCTCCCTGCTCTGTTTCTCGCCGCCGCCCACCGACAGCGCCGCCCGCCGGCGACGTGGAGATCCTTCCCGGCCATTACTTCGCTTCGCGCTGGCACCCACGCGTCGCTCTTCTCCTCTTCCCCCTCCTGTTGCCTCGCGCTGGAGCCCCCCGGCCGTGCCACGCGCGCCGCCGAGCCCAGAAGCGTCCGCGCCGCTGCCACCTCGCCGTCGCGGTGGAGCGCCCGCTGCAGAAGCCGCCGCCCTCTTCTAGCGAGCGCCCGAGCACTACAAGAGCCCCAGAAATCCATTCCTCTTTCTCTTTTGCTTTCCCCTCGCTCTCACACTGCAGAACGCCGCCGGCGCCCCGCTTGAACGCCGGCGAGCTCACCCCACCGCGGAGCCGCCACCACAGACCCGCTCCACCCCAATAGCCCCCACCATTAGCCGCGCCTCGTCCTAGAGCAGCTTCCTAGCCGCTTCTCGTCGCCCAAAACCCACCGGAGCTACCCCGCCGCCGTGCTCCGAGCCCCGCAAGTCGCCGCTCGCCGTGGACCGACCTCTTCCCTCCCTCATTTCGCGCCACAAGAGCCTCCAGAGAACCGCATCGACCTCTACTCCATTTTCCCCAACCCATACCTCGCCGCCGGTGAGCCCCTCGCCGGGAAACGGCCGGTCAAACCCCGCCTCCCCTCTCTGACCCAGCCAAGGACACTCGGGTTTGAATTCGAGAAAGCCCAGGGGGTTATTTGAATAGCTCAAGACACATATGAATAGTGCTCTAGGGACTTCCTTGTGATGTTTTTCAGTGATCTTTGAAATTCAATATCAATTCGTGGAAAATTCGTAAAATAGCAAATCTGGATGTTTTGGAATCCTCTTGAAGAGCTCTATGCAGTAGAACCATAATATGTTAGGCTTTAGTTGAAAATTTTGCTGTAGAATTTGATTTGTGTTACTAGTGCATAAATATTGGTTGATTTTATCTTTTTCTTAACTACTGTATAAAGACATGTCTTGCAGTGAAAATTTTATGGTAGTTTACTCATGTAACACTAGTTTTGCTATAAAATTTTCATGATCAGTTCTCTGGTGTAGCTATTTATTTGTTTTAATCCTTGTTTAATAGACTTTATTTATGGTAAATAGTTTTTGTTCGTAATAAATCATCAAAATATTTCTGCATGTTCTTTTTGAGTAGCTTAGCTTGTCCAGGAAGTTTGAGCCTTAGTTCATGACTAGAACAGGAGCTAAAATTGAATCTTGCTAAACTGATGTCTGTTTTGTTTATTTTCTCAGAATTAATTCTCTGTAGCTAAAATCATGAAAACTTCACAGTAGCTAGTTCTTTTCTGTGTCAATCTCCTGTTAAATTTTGAGCTTCTACTTTGCTCTAGTCTGACCTGTATAATTCAAGCTTGTTCTAGGTGTTGTCTGAATGAATGAATTGTTGTGATTAAATGGCTACATGTCTTGGCATGATTTTTACAGGGTAGCTTAATCTGTTTATGTTCTGTTTAGGATAATTTTTGCTAAATTTATTGCTATTTGTGATCTGAGTTGTTTATTTAATTTGCAAACCTTGAATTAAATGCTATAGGAATCAACCACCACTCATTTTATGAAGTTAGTATAACGTGCTTGTGCTGTTGATCATGATGCCTTGTGTAGTTAAATTTGTTATTTAACTACTCTATAAACGATTGCCCATGTGTGTATTTATAATATTGTTCTTGCATTACATATAGATATGACTACTTTGTCGGACGGGACATACGAGCTGATCCTGAAATCTGACGGAGGTGATCTCGAAGCTCAAGTAAACACTGCTGAACTAACTGAAGCCCCGGACCAAAGTTCGGAAGAGCCTAGAGCTGAAATAGTTAGCAACTACCGAGAAGGCAAGCCCCGGACATAACCTATACTTCAAATCAATATCATTTACTATATTACTTACTTGTGCATTTACAGTTCTTAGGATTTGAATTGAAACCCCAGATGCATGATCCTAGGAACCTATGTACTGAACACTAGACTTGAGTTCGACTACTTGCTAATCTTATAGGACCGGTAAAAGTCGAGTGATTGCCTGTCACTCGCGAGCTATAGGAATTGCTTGTTTACTTTCTGTTATCAATATAAGGACGACAGACGGGGTCGTGTTCGATATCATGACCTTTGGTGAAACCCCGTCTGTGTTGATGAACTTGCTAAGGTTGCGGTGTGTGGTAGTGCTGGTTAAGTTTTTGAAAGTACTAGCCACATGCCGTAAATATGGTACGCGGCAAGCCTAGTAGCCGATTGGACCGGGGAGTGGATATACCTCCCACTCTCTCTTAGGGATAGGTTTTATTTTTATGTTGCGCAACACTACGACTTCAAGGGACAAGGTTCGGCCTTAGAGCCCTGTAGTCGGGGAGAGTGGCACTATCCATAAGCCGGAAAGAAAGGTCAACGGTTGTTTGGGAATGACCTGACGGTGTTCCAGACGTGTGTGCTAGGTTATCCTTGCAAGATTGAATTTCGATTCAGAATCGTCCGCCTCTCACGATGAAATGAGACTGCTTGATCTCTTTGCCACACAGAGTAATAAGAGCAACAATATTATGATCAATCTTGATGTTTGCTTAGAGTTCTACCATGATTGGATAGTAGTTGCTTACATAGAATGGTTAATCAACTAGAATCTTGAAAGCTAAAACTTGAAAGTAAGGATCTACTCTTTATTGCTTTTCAGCAAAGAAAAACCAGAGCTTCACAAAACCTTGCATAGTCTAGTTAAGGTGGGCTACTTATACCCGTTGACGGTTAAGTCTTGCTGAGTATTAGAATACTCAGCCTTGCTGTTGAAACCCTTTTTCAGGTATGAGTTTTGAGGATCAGATCGCTAGCTTGACCTATCCTTGCTCGTTGCCTCCTGGCTGGTCCGTAGAGTGGGACACGTCTTCGACCGGCAATGACTATGACGAGTGATACCATGCTTGGGCTAGCCTGGTATCCTTTTTGCGACGTGTTGTAGCCGTCGTGTTTTATCTTCCGCTGTTTAAACCCTGAAGCTTTACACTTATGGCTTGTATAACTGTTTTACTTAAGTTGGCTTTGTAATAATGGTTTGAACTGGTTTGTAATCATTACTATGCCTGTGTTGTAAAATTGTGGTTGCAATATCTCGGGACTCGCCTTCGTGCGGGGTATGCTTGTTCGATCCGAGAACCGGTGGTTGTATCGGGACGTTACCCGACAGACCAAGAATTGTTCCGTTTGAAGTGCGTTTGAGCTGATGTTGCCTTTATGGTGATGGCCTGCGCACTTGAGCCGGGATAATTTAGGCGGTTCTGCCACAGTGCATATGAGCGTGGAGGGGGTAGTGGTTCGACGAGGGGGAATGTTATGCAGAGGATGTTTCGAAGGTCCACTTCGCAGAGGGAGAGTCCTGTGGTGGATGACTATAACTTGGCAGCTGGTGGGAGAAGAGGAATGACGCAACCAAGGATTGATACAGGCTCCTGGAGGCAGAAGGGTAAGAACGCAAAGGAAGCTATTGGTAAATAGTGCCTGGAAATTTGGTTGATTGCAGGGGAGACTCAGTTCACACATGCTACTCAGGATACCGACCATGGAGTACCGCACTCGCAGAGAAGAACAGGTGGACCGACGGACTATGACAGTCCACAACACTCTTCTTCCTCCTACAACGATTCCAGGCACTCTTTTCACTACCCCATTCCTGACATCAGCATGCAGCCACCAACGAGATGGGTGTACGAATGGGAAGACCCTCATTTTTACACTATGTTAGTTCTGGAATGGCAGACAACATCGGCGTGGACGGGCCAAACTTGGCAACACTACAAGGCTGAGCTGCTTAGAGTGCGAGGTATCGCTTTGATGTCCACCGCCGAATACCAAACCGCGTCCCAAATGGGGGTCTTCCCATTCCTACGTTGAACTTTCATTTCATGTGTATAGGTGTATGACTCCGTATTTGTATTCACGCTTATTACTATTGTATTTGTATGCATGATTATAAATTATTGCTTTGGTAGGGTCATTTACATTAAAATGTGCGTAGCTCATGCCATTTCTAACAATACTTGCATCTAGTATTCAAACATAGGTACCTAGGATCATGCAACTAAGGTTTCAAACAAGCCTATAACCTAATGCACAAGCAGTAATAACACATAAGTTGCATAAGTTAGAAAGTAACGGTTATGCTCCGGGGCTTGCCTTCTTGCTCGGGGTTAGCTTGGGGTTCGTCCGAACATTGGCTCGGGTCTTGTGCGGCTTCCGTCCAATTAGCTTGCGCCTCGCGGAGTCCTTCTTCTTGCTCCGGCACTAGCTTGTAGTTGCCGTCGGGAAGTGTGGTCGATTCTACAGGAATGCATATGCATGAGTTTATCGGTGGCAATAATTTTTATTTTCTTTATTATGGAGTTGTAAGCCATGACTTGGTTGTGAGGGTGGGTTAACTTATCTCTTTTCTTTCTTGGGAAATCATTTGTAGAGTAGTAATTAATTCTGATTTAACTCACAAAAGAGCTGGGTTGGTTTTCTATAAACCCTTATTTAAATATAAAGGTTATTATTTGACTTCTTATTGCATTAACATGGTTAAATTCATAACTTCAGTTTTGCACCTTCTCTGGTTATCAAAATTTTACTCAAGGTGCAACACTTAATTATTAGCTTGCTATCAAATTTTCAGCTACTTTTGTGCAGAAGGGTATTTATTATAAATAAAACAAATTGTAGCTTTTAAACTCACGCTAAAATTATACAGGGAGTTAGAAATGAGTAGTGGCCCTGGAAAATTTACTGAGGGTTTGAAATCTTGTGATTAGTCTACTGTAAAATTTTCAGGTTTAAAGGATAACCATACTGGGCATGAAAAATATCCCAAGTTACATAGGCATAAAGAAAAACTAAATTCTACAGGGAGTTCTGGTGAGTTATAGGGGCTCAAACTTTTCTAACATGTTCCTAACACTAGTTAAAGGTTACAGAAATAAACTTGGATTTTTTTAAGCTCAGAAACTATTTTTCTTGATTTTGTGTGATTGTCCAAGCACTAGATAGGTTGGACCAGTTTTGTTTAACCAGAAATTCTTAAACTTTTTCCATGGAATCTAGGATACAAAACATGGTAACTGTAAAATTTTTAGCCCTTAGAACATGGTATAGCTACTGGAATAAATAGATCACCCAATTTAAGCATATTTAAGGATCTATTTTTCAAGCTATGCTAGGGGCAAGTACTGGATCTAAAAATTTTACACAAGGCTAATTACATGACATGTAGTTCACTGGTAAAAGATGACATGCATAATGTACAGGAAACTAGAGATCTAATTTTAAATACCTTAAAATCCAGAGGTCAAATACAAAAATGCATGTAACAAAAAGTGTAGATCTACTCTCAGTGAACTCATAACATTTGGATTTGTATTTTTCTGATTTTTCTACGAATTTATACCTATTTTTGAAGTTCACTGGTTTTGGATCTAAAACTTCAGTAAATGTTTGCACAAAGGTCCCTGAAATAAGCATTTAATCCCCTGAAAGGAAATGAAACAAACAATTGGGTCCCTGGGCGCGGGAACAGGGAGGAGACGGCGGTCCGGCGGCCTATTCCGGCGAGGGAGGGCTCGCCGGCGACAGGGAATGGCGTCCAGGGGTGAGAGCTCACCGAGATCTACCTCGGGGTGGGTGATGTCGTCGACGAGGATGGCCGGAAGAACGGGTTCGATGGCGGCGCAGAGAGGGGTTGCGGCGGCGCTCCGGCGAGGTAATTGGGCGAGGCTCTAGCCTGGGAGCTTCCTGAGGGTTCAGGGAAGGGGATGGTGAGGTCAAATTGGGGAGTTCACAACTGGGGATGGGAGTTCCAAGGCGAGCAGGGCTCGGCGGGGTTCACGGCGGTGGCGAGGGCGTTTTGCGGCTCCGGTGAGGTAGGGGTGCAAATGTGCGGGCCTGGGAGTAGCTCAGGGTTGTGGGAAGTATTGCTGCAAGACTGGATGGGGCAGGGGAGCTACGGCGAGGGCTGTCCACGGAAGCAGTGGAATGGCGGGGCGGGGTGGAGCGCGCGGCGGCGTTCCGGGGTGGCCCGGTGGCGCGGGCAGCTCTGGGCGATGGGAAGGGATTCTATCGCGAGGAATGGGTTGCTCACTCGCGTGAACAAGTGCTGCGTGAGAGTGGAGGCAAATGGGCGTGAGAGAACGGCCGGGCGGACGCGCGCGGAGTTAACCTGCGTCGCCGGCGTCTATGGCGTGGCGTGTGGTTGCGCGCGGGCGCAGAGCTTTTGTGACGCGTGGCTGCGTCGTGGCAACGCGCTGGCGATTGCGAGCGAGCGCGGGCGCATTCCTTGAGGAGAGGTGCGGTCAGTGAGGGCGCCGACGCGGCTGCGCACGCGGTGGCCGGCAATGAAGTGACGCGGCGGCACTGAGTAGCACTCATGGCGGGGGTGTCGTGCGGGCGCGGGCGAGCAGCAATGGCGCAGCAGCGGGGCAAGCGGGGTCAGGCGGTGCTGTGGAGCACGCTGTCGGGGCAGGGCGCGACAGGCATCGCCGGCCACGCGGACGGCGAGCTCTGCTCACTCGCTGTTCTGCCCGTGAGCTGCTCGACCGGGTGAGAGGAAAGTAAACGTGGTCAGCGATTTTGGCCGGGCTAAAACTCAAAATTTTCAAACCAAACTTGAAAATTTTTGAATACAAAAGTTGTTCAACTCATTAACATCTACAACTTTTGTTACAGGCATTTTCTCATTTGAAGCTTCGTTTGAAAGTTAGAAATTCAAATGAAATTACCCTATACACATTATTTTTCGAATTTTTCTCCAAATTGTGTGGTAACTTGAAAAACTTTGAACATGAAAGTTGTTTGTTATATCAAACTCTACAACTTTTGTTTTGGGAAAAAAATTCATTTGAGCTATGGTTTGCATTTTGTATTTTTGACCTTTTTAGCATTTTCTAAATTTATTTATGAGAGGAAAAGGAAGGTGGAACAACTTATCATTTCATGTGCAAAAATTCACTTTCTTCCCATGACTTTAACTAGACTTTGGTTTATCATGATTTTAGTGAGGTGCCTATGAAATCTCATAAGCATCTGAATAAAGATTCAAAAGTTATACCCGTTTTCTAACTAGAGGTAGATTTAATGTGAATGTTTCTATTCCGGCTTTTTCTTTGAATATTCCTTACCCACGTTAGGTTTAATTCATACTAATAACCCTGGATTGGTGATTAAATGCCTGGGCTATCACACCCCGTAATCATGATATTTTTACGGGGGCCGCCCTCGGGCTCCGCTCCGCGGCTGTGCCGCAGTGCGGTAAAGACTCCTACCCACGGCCATTTCGTGGTCCGGTAAAAGTTCTTTTTACCGGGCTGTTCCTTCTCGATGAAGGACGAACCCGGCCTCGTGATAGGTGGCCCCACCGGTTGCCAAGCTTTCCCGAAGGAAACCCTAGGGCCTGATGGGCTGAGTTACAGGCCTGCTTAGTCCTTTGTCGACCGGGCCTGCGAGTTTGTCCATCGTAAGGGATACCCCCGATCCCGTTATGCTGACAGCACCACAGATGACAGCTGAGATCATCTGCTTAATGATCATGTTGGCCATCCTGTCACATCTCTCCCACTTTTCAATGGCAATACGATTGCCATTGACATCAGCGGGCTCTATTAGCTTGTCCTCACGTAAGGCGAGATCATACTCGCACACAGCAATAGCCACCTGAATCTTATTATACCTGCTGGGTAGTTGGTGCCATTCAGGAGCTCAATGGACTTCAGGCGGCCCGTTAGGCGCGTCACTAGCCCAGTTTAGCCCGTTCCCCTAATGTGGTCATATTGTGAACCGTCCGATCACGAATCCCCCTGACCTCATATGAAACGGAAGAAGGTTGTCGGAGGGGTGACCTAATCCCCTCACTAGCTTTCCCTTCTCTTTCCCCAGACAGCAGCCCGAGCCGCCTCCTTCAAGATCCAGCGCCGCCGCCTGGGGTCCGCCCGGCCACCGGCTACGCTCAGCGGCGCCGCCGCGCCCCTGATGTGTGCCTGGCCTGGTGCCCCGCAATAGCCGCTCCTGCCGGGCTCCACGCACCGCCGCAGGTCGCGACCGCCAGCAGCACCACAGCATCGTGGGGCACGGACGCCGCAGCAGCCGCGTGCGCCGTGTGCGCCGGCCGCTGGCCGCCCCGTCGGGTGCAGCGAGGGATCGCGGTGGGCGGCGCGAGGGAGCAGATCGAGGCGGCGCGGGACGAGCTCGACGTGCGGCGGGAGCAAATCGGGGCTTCCCGCTTGCGCGCTGCAGCCACCTCCCACAATGCGGCGGCGCTGCTACTTCTCCTCGACGTCCGCCGCCTAAGCCTCCGCCACCTCCTCGGCGCCCCGCGATATCTTCATCTCCGGTGAGTGCGCCCCCGCCCCCGCGCTCGTTTCCTCCAGTTCTCCTCATCACACGACGTGCTCCGTTCCCGCGGGGATCCCCAGAGGAGCTTGGGCCTTTCATCGGATCCCCAGAGGAGCTTGGATCCTAACCGTCATCGCAGATCCGGCATGGGTGCTGTCCGATCCGTGTCCTCCCGGCCGTAGATGCTTCTCCTTCCGAGCTACTTTGGTCTTCTCTCTATTAGCTATTGCTTCTCCACGATGATTAATTTGATAGATATATTGAATCGTATCGCAGGAGATGGGTGTGTTAAAGATCAGGATCAACCAGAGGCTACTGCACTGCAGACATTGCCACCGACGCCGACACCCACCCCTCCCGCCCGCCGACACTCCCCTCCCGCCCGCCAACACTCACTGCTGTGTATTGGACAGAATCATCCATCAGATGAGGTTCAAATGCAACTTCTGCGACTCTGGATACATCCCCTACAGCAAGTTTCTGGTGCACCTGTGCGACACTACTCCCGCCCATCTCAAGTCCGTCTTTGCCAGGGGAGAGTGCATCCTCGCCACAAGTGCCCTTATGTGTTCTGAATGCGGCCTTCCTCTCCGACCTCCCATTTTCAGGGTGAGCTCAGCTCTGCCCTGCCCTGACCGAATGAATTTGGATGCAGTTTGGTTTGGTTTTATTTGATTTTGGCTTCATGCTATCCTGCTGTTGTTGCAGCGTCTCCCTTGGAGAACTCCTATTTGTACTGCCTGCTGCCATAATGGTGATGTCACCAGCTACCGTCACAACCGTGAGCTCGAACACCTCATCCAAGGCATCACGGTGAAATGCGAGGCTTGCAAACAATACCTTCCATTCTCCACCTTTGCTTCGCACAAGCTGGTCAACTTGTGTGGTAATACATGCATGCCTCCCACCTCTGTTCCCCTACTTCTTGCATCCACAAGGTGGTTTGAACAATGCTGATGCTCGGACGGTTGACCTTACATTTAGCATAAATCTATTTTTTAAGTAACGTGTATAAGTTCTCAAGTGAACCCAAATAATTATAATTAGTTTAGTTCAAAATGAAATAAATAGTAAGCAAGAATGGAGTGCTGATATATTGATAAGGAAAACTAAAAAATATATATAGTTGACTTGTACACAATCATTGGCAAAGAAACATGTGCATCGTCAAGATTGCTTCTTAGTATGGCTACCAAGACGCAAACTGCCGGGACCAAAATTGTATGTATGGCAAGAACATCAGCAGCATAAATCAAACCTAATTTTCTCTGCATCAACAACTTCTAGTGTTGATTTATGAGGGCTGGGATTACTTTGTCCTTCAGAAAACTTATAGAATTATACAAAGGCTTATATGAGCACCAAGAATTCTTCTAAAAGATTGCCAACAATAGCCATAAAGCAGCAGTAGCAGCAAGCTATGAGTTTATTCCAGATCAAAACAAGTAGCAGGTTCCGAACCCAGTGGCGCTGTGACAGCATGCCCAGCTGAGCACGCCTCCAGTCAGCACTTCCTGCCAGCTGCAGCGTGGGAAGTGGGGCCGTCCAGCGTGGGAAGTGGTCACGACAACGGGTCTGTGGGTTGGAACTGGAATGGTGGTGTAGTGAATGGAGGTGTGGACCTCCTACGGCGCAGGAGGTGGGGAACGAAAGCAACATGGTGGGGTGGTCGGTGAACGGCAGCACGGTGGTTATCAGAATCGATTCGAGTTTGATCGGGTGATTAAGAATCAATTTCAATATGGTACATTGGATATAGATGGATACAACAATAACAAAGCATTTTAATCCCAACCACTTTGTGCGAGGCTAGAGTTGAAACCCAACAGGAATCACCACAAAAAGAGAGAAGGGGAAAGAGAGATGAAAAGGGCTTTAAAGGATACTAAAAGGTGTGTAAAGCCTAATTATGGTTCACGTGGATAGCTTCTTTCCAAGCACTTCTATCCAAACATTACTCTCTCGTAATATCTTTTGAGTCCCTTTTGATTGCCTCCTCCCACGTCAAGTTTGACTGGTCCTTACCTCTCTTCACATTAGTCACACCTTATGATGCCACGATGCGCCTCTATAGGTCAAACCATCTTAGCCGATGTTGGATAAGTTTTTCTTTAATGGGAGCTACTCCTGCTGATCATGTATATTGTCGTTTCTCACTCGGTCCATCCTTGCCCTTGCCCATGTAACACCATACCCTGGTATTAAATATGCCGGGCAATTTGGAGGTATATGTGCTCTTTTGCATTGTATCCTTGTTCCCCAGCTTGCAAAAATGGAGTCCAGCTCACAGATTGAGAGTATCAGACTTAATCCTGATTTCAGATGAAGAGGGAACTGGGAGACCTATGTAACTTCCCCACTTATTGGTTGCATTTTTACTCTTTAGATCATCTGTGCTACTGGCCCTTGGCCCTTGAATCTTGCTGCCAACTGAACTATGGGCCACATGTACATGTTTTTGTTTTTAGGGGAAAACAAGCAAAAGGCTCCTTATGAGGTTGGTAAAATGGATGAGAGCATTGTTCACGGTGATGAGGTTGGGAATGATGATGACTCATCTGGTGACAACCATGTAAGTTTATTGGCAATTAAACCATTTGTATGTGCATCCTTATGATAATTCGTCTTAGCTACATGTACATGAAGTTGGATCGCTGATTCATTATGATTAGGCCCAAAGTGGTATGTGGACTTACCATTGGATGATGTGCCACATTTGATCTATGGATAAAAACCCTTTAACTTTTCAGGGCACGAGTGAGGATGTGTTCAGTTTTGAAGATGATTCAGTGGAGGAAGGGGAGGAAGTTGAAAAGGTGTGTTGGGTGGTTGTACTTTTCTCTATGTGCATCTTTAATATCAGTTTATTCACATGAATCTTATGTACCCTAGCCCCTCATATAGCACCTTTATTAAATGAGTTTCTTGGATTTCGGCATGTGCTGTACCCTTTAAGAGAGCTTGCTTGTTCACTGTAGCCTAAGGCTGTGAAAAGGGTGGCTGAGAACGCCTTTAAGACACTACCCTGTGATAGGGAAGCAAATATCACAATGCCATATGGGCAGAAACCAGGTACATGCTGTTGTGCTGTATGCCTACTGAGTTTTTATCTAATATGCTTTATTTTTTTTCTGGCATCCCAATACCGTATTGTAATTTCGACCTATTACTAGGATTTGGGGATGGTAGTGGTGTACAATGTCGATAAGGGTCAGGATGTAGGAAGTGCAATGGTGAGTATAGGAAGTGAAATAAATAAAAAAGAAAAAAGGGGAAAGCTGAGGAGAACAGGGCCTAAAGCGTTGTGCGGTGATGGCTGTGCGTGCTGGACAAGTGCTGTTCTTCTGCGCACATATTGGCTGAATGTATTGCATTTATTTGCAATCAGCATGGGCTTGCTTACTGGGTGTAATGCGGCGTGCTCGGCACAAGGATTCTATTCAGTTAGTTTTTGGAGTTTGGGGTTGTTGCAGGCCTTGGGCAATGTCTTCTACTCACATATGTGTGGCAAAAACAAAGAAGGATAGGAGGCTGTTGAGGATCAGCACTGGTGACTAGCCCCACCTAGGCTGTTGAGGATAGGTGTAACAATATTTTTTAGCAGATATTGTAAGGTAGTAGTATCTATATTTAAACTGCAAGCAATTGATGCCATCAAAATTTACTCTTTCTCTCTCCTCTGAAGCAGCTCCTACTGCAGCCCAGGCCAGTGCGTCGCCGTTTCGTCGCCTACCCATCATGGCGCCCTCAAAGCCACCTCTACCACCGTTCATACCTCATCGCCCAGGCACCCGTCTCTTCCAAGCAGTTGGCAACAAGAATAGGGGTAATTTATATTTCTTTTTGTTCCTGTAAGTAAATCTTATTATCCATAAACATCGTAGCATGAACTTGATTTAAAACAGGTACTTGCTGCCATGTCGAGTGCCTACCTAGTTTTTATCTAATATGCTTTCTTTATGAGTTAATTATATATGTGCCATTGTAGAGTTGGCTTATTACGGATGATCGATATGTGCGTTTATGTGACTTATGGGCTGAAATCAATAATAAGCATGTACGATTACTCAACAATAAAGTGATAAACATGTGGGATTACATTACAACTGTGTTGGGGAGTGTTAGGATATAGCAAGGTTCAAGAAAGTGCAATTAAGTGTGTGATTAAGTGCGATTACACGCTAAGTTCAAGGTCAGTGCTTTGCTTTAGCCCTAAGCGGTCAATTAAGCGGCCTCCGCCGTGGGTTGCTCCTCCACCATGGCTAGCTCCCTCTGCCTCGGGTAGCTCCTCCACCGCAGCTAGCTCCCACTGCTGTGGGCCTTGTCAGCGGACAGCAGCTTGAGGCCCGGTGACTCAACCTGCCGGCGGAGGAGGTGGTGCAGCGGTGTCGGCGTGCGTGTAGCGGGCACAGACTGCGGCATGAAGCTCCGTGCTGCCCGGCGGTTGGGTACGTTCGAGGTGGCTGGCAGCGGCTGCATGCTGTTGTGGCAGAGATAGGAGAGAAGAAAAGGTGGTGGCTGGGTGCTGCGTCCGCTGGAAGAGTGGTCTAGTGGAGGTTTTAGCGTAAAGAAACGTGTGGACGTGGTGATATGGTGCAGGTCCAAACTAAATAGAAGCCCATACCACCCTTTTCCCTTTACTTTTACATTTCCTTCTCCTTTCTAATATCTGTTGACATATTCAGTACATAATTTCTGCTGCAGTAAAGAACGCGTAAGCGCGCTTAATTACGCTTAATGCCGGTCCAATGCTCGCTTAGTATTTAGCGCTTTCTTGAACCTTGACCTTGGGATATAGGAAGTGCAATGGTGAATATATGATGTGAAAAAAAAACATAAAAAAAAGGAAAGCTGAGGAGAACAGGGCCTAAAGCATTGTGTGGTGATGGTTGTTCATGAACAGGCTAAGGCGTTGTTCGTCTGCGCAATTATTGGCCCATTGTGTTGCGTTTATTGGCAATCAGCATGGCCAATGGTTGTAATGCGGCGTGATGTTATCATGGAAGTTTGTTTTTGGCGTTGGGCAATGTCTACCATTGACATAGGTGTAGCACAAACAAAGAAGGGTTGGAGGCTGCTGAGGATCAGCGCTGGTTACTAGGACTTAGCCTGTCCTTGAATTAGTTTCCAAACTTTCAATTTCCATAATTTAAGCAGTTTGAGAATTATTTCTATATTTACACAGCAAGCAATTGCCATCAAACTCTATTCTTACCTCTCTTTTTTCAAGCAGCCCAGGCTCCCTCGAAGCCACCTCTACAACTGTTACCTTGTCGCCCAGTCACCCGTAGCAGGAAGAGGGGTAACTTTTATTTTTTACTTGTAATTAAATCATATTATCCATCAACGCCGCAGCATGAACTTGTTTCTAAATTTGGTTTATAAAATTTTATGGTGATAAAATCAGCGCTCTTAACTGATGGCTCAACCAGCGACAAATGATGGGAGATACCAATATCTCGTCTCTGGTCGCTTCTTTCGCTCATAGGTACTTGCTGCCGTATCGTTTTCTCAGCCTCACCATTTTACGCTTCAAACCAATATTTATAAATGTGTGTTTATAGTTAGAAATTATTCTGGATGTAACAAATCATACATATATCAGTTATCATTCACAATTTTGATGTGATATGATTGTGCTGGAATAAGACTTTTGTACGGAGTAGAATAGATAGGGAACGGGGAATTGGAGTCCATTCTTTCTTGAGATATGATGTGTTGGACCATGTAAAATTTCAAAATGCTTAAAGAAATCCTAGAGCTACATGACAACAGTCATATCTAAATGTTCGCACTATCTTGTAAATGATAGCGAGCTGGAGCATTTTCTCTTAATTTTTCTATGTGAGGTCTTTTTCCTTAAATACAGCATAGGATGCAATGTGATAACACATGGCAGGAATATGCATTGCTGCACACTGGAACATGCTAGTGCTGATTAGCTACATGGCACAGTCACATGCTTATATGGAATTTTAATCTTGCTCGAGTTTGTTCTTCATTTTACTGATTCTACATGCACAATCACATACGCATAGATTTTTGATTATGTTCACATGGTAAAGTACATTCTGTTTTTACTCTGCCACACATTATTCACATATAATCTTTGATCTATCAACTATTCCGATAAAGTGCTTGACTCTTTACTTTTCATTGTGCATTGCATATTTTAGTCAGAGGCATAGCTAATTATGCAAATCTCAGCAGGTAGCTTTTACTTTTTGCAGATTTTGTCATGGCAGCATTCAGTTTTTCAGTTGCATTTTTAACTCATTTATTTTTATAGTTGGTCTGCACAATATGTGGTATTCGCGTGTTAATTGTATTGCTGGCTTGGTTGTGTTTTTGTTACAGTAGAATTGCATTATATTTAAATCATGTTTTCTTTCAAACAGGCCAGCAGATCTCCTGTCTTCAGAGCGATGCTTGAGAATGAGATGGAAGAGAGGAGTGGTGTAATCAAAATCTATGATGTTGGCTAGTCTAGATGAGCAAATGGCATCTGACCTCTTGGTGTTGGCTGAGAAGTATGAAGTAAAGCACCTAAAGGCCTACTGCGAAAAGTTCATAACATCCAAAGTGAACAACGATAATCCTATTGTCCACTATGCCTTTGCACACCGTCACAGTGCGAAGCAGCTACTGGAGGCATCCCTTTCTGTGCTCATGGACAATATGTCTACACAAGCGGATCGCGAAGAGTACAAGGATCTTGTTGAGAAGGACCCAAGGCTTGCTGTGGAGATCTATGAAGCCTATCTCAACCGGCAAGTCAACACTGCAGCTGGGAAGGACACAGATTGTAGTAGCAGGAAATAATGATTACGAACAGAACTAGTTGAGTGGTAGTAGTCTGACTATGCATTTGTGCATTCATGCAAGCATGGCTTCAACATTGAATTCCCCTGCTGTTTAGATACAAACTGCTGAACTTTGAAGTTTGAATGGTAATCAATTTGATGGTGTTGCTGGTGATGGCATGTTCTGAATTTTGATGTTGATAATGAAATGCGATGTAATGCCATCTTGCAAACTGATGCGTTATGGTCATTTAACAATCTTTGGCAGCTATGGTGATGGTACGCTGGAACATCTTGTGATGGGTTGTTTTTATAATCAACAGTCACCTGTGTATGGATTGTGTCGGAGGCTAAAATGCTCCAGCTAGGTGGCGGAATGCACCCACCTAAGCCCTGAGGATGTATGAACTCGGGGGTAGCTTGTGGTTAGTCTGATGGATACAAGAACAGGAATAACACGCAAGGATTAGAGTGGTGCGGGCCGCCGGAGCGTAATACCCTACGTCCACTGTGTGTTGTATTGCTTGTATGAGGATGAGGGTGTCTGTGTGTTCTCTGAGCCTGGTTTCTACTCGTGTGCTATCGTGGTTTGTATAGACCCACAGCCGGGTGGCGTAGTGCACCCGTCTAATCCCAGAGGGTGAGTACTCGGGGAAGCGCAAAGCGATTCGTCAGATCTACCTAGGGAGCAAGAACACAAGAACACTCGGGGATTTAGAGTGGTTCGGGCCGCCGGAGCGTAATACCATACGTCCACTGTGAGTTGTATTGTTCTTGCGTATGAATGAGTCTATCCTCTGCCCAGGCTGGATACTGGCCTCTGCCGGGACTTGAGTCCTTATCTAACGGGCGTCTCTCTTTTATAGCTCAAGGGAGACGCGTACACGGGCGTTGAGACCCCGACAGGTGGGCCCAACATGGATGTATAGCCTAGACACAGCAAGAGGGGGTACCCTAGTCTAGGGGTACCGACACGTGCGCCTCCCTTTTATATCCTAAGGGAGGAGCGTACATGACCGTTGGGTCCCCGACAGGTGGGCCCAATGATGTTGTATCAAATAACGTACTACACAGAGCATTATTCGCTACAGTCGACGGGGATCTCATCCCGGGATTTTCCTACCTCTTCTGTGCGAGCGCTCCGACAGGTGTGGATCTTCCGACCGTCGTGGCCCTGCCCTGTCTTGTCGGCGCGGCGCCTGTAGCTGGTAGAGTAGGCTGCGTCGTGCATGCCGAACGGGCCGCGTAGCTTGCGGCGTAGGCGGCATGATGAAAAGTACCGTGCCGTCACCTCCATTTAATGCGGTAGACGTGGGCTCCGTGTGTGCGGCGTCTGCGTCCGCAATGTACACCTCGGTAACGTGCGACCTACAGTGCGATCTATCAAAAGCTGCTCCGTGTTACGCGGCGGCAGAGCACGCCTCAACCACCGTATTTAATGCGGTGGGTGGGCGAGTCTTCCAGTGGAAGACTCGCGCCCGCGTCTGCGGGACACGTGGCGGCCCCGGACCCCTCCAGGGCAGAATGCTGGCTCCGCGGGCTCGGGGTCCGGATGGGCACGTGGAGGTCCCGAACCTGCATGGGGGTCCGGGCTTCCAGCTGCTGGCGCTGAGCTTTCCCACCTCTGGGACACGTGGCTACACCGGACCCGTCCCCGAGCGGGGAACGGGTCCGGGACCGTTGGCCCGGTGAGACAGGCCCCGGACCCCAGGGGTCCGGCTGCTTAGCTCCTTAGGGTGTAGTTACGGATAACTACGCGTGTCTTAGCCTTGCCATAGTAGAAGTGGGTATCCCAGCTGCAGGGTACCGATAGAGGCCCCCGGGCCCACCTAGGGAGAGGCTACGAACCGGCAGGTGGGGCCACTACTGTGATCTGGCTCTAAACAATTTGGTTGCTTCTGGCGTTCAGCTGCGCGCGTTGCAAGAGTCTTATCCGCCTTTTACCATCCATCGGGTTTCACGCTACCTCATCACATCCCAACGGCCCCCACACACGATGGTGTGCCTAGTCATGCGCGCGACGTTCGGCATTATTGCGACTGGGATAAATAGAATTTTTACCGCCAGCACGGTTCCCGAAATGTCTGGCCTCGCCTGCGCTTCGTGCGGACGCGTCGATTTGGCTTCCA